>NW_028275166.1:28705970-29007456 GCF_013281855.1 Momordica charantia
ATGTATATTGTCACAAAATTAAAATAAGAGGTAGCAAAGTATCGTAGTAAGATGATCTACCAGAAAAAGATACGTAGGATCTATTTAGTAACGTTATCCTTTTTTGTTTATGATTCTCAGTTTTATTAATAAACTTAATTATTTTTTTGGGGAAGTAATAAACCTAAGTATTTAACGATTGTTAATGTTTCTTGTTTCTCAGATGAGAAACATTGCTAAAATTATATTGAAATTTTGAAAACAACGAAAATAAATTTTTTTCTTCTTATTCTCATTTTCAATTTATTTCAAAAAAAAATATATTGGAGTAATGCAATTCTATTTTTTTTTATTAAAAATGAAGAAACATAAATTAAAAACATGATAAAGTGAATTGAACTCTTTTAAATCAGAAATTTCTAGGTGAAATCATATTTTAAGTGAGGGAAACGAACATTGAGAAAAGTGCTTGCGTGTTACGATCTCTAATGTAAAATTTGATTGTTTTCTCTCCGATGCAAACTTCGATTCAAGGACTGGGAGTTTGTTCTCGAGGTTAGTCGCGGTAAGCATAGTAGAGTTGGTAACTTGTAAGATTCTAAATATATAAAATCAAAGTTTTCATGTGATCCAATGCCATCACATTATTTCTACCTACAAAATTAGCTCTTCGATGAATGAAGATATAATTGGACAAGATGTGTAATCAAATTCAAATATTATATATTTCCAAAAGTATACTTAAGTAATTAATATAGCCTCCCAAACATTAAAAATTTTACACATTGTGCATTTAGAATTGGTTCATCATCAAAGTATTTATAATTTAACATAACATTTTATGGTTCAAAATATTCAAATATGTTGGGATGAAAATATGACCTATCATATGACGATATAAGGATAGATCACCTTGAGTGACTGAATAGCTCAGCTATTAAACTCATCCATAGGTGTAAAGGTGAATATCTCCTCCTAGGGACCGACCTATCAAGCTCACAAGAGTGATACCAAATAAGTCGGCCAAATTGGAGATCTAGCCTCGGAATGGTTAGATGCCAACCTTAGTCATTGGCAACTTGAGAATCTGACAGCTTCCACGAATAGTTGGGAGAAGTTCAACAATCCTAGCAACAGAATAAACATTTGTCGTAATTGTCGATGTGAGATTGTCGCAACAAAAAGATTCTCACATAACCCCTATAATTACACCATCACTCCATTCAATCAAGTATACAATTCTATCTAAAACTAACCTACTCAGCTCGAATTCAGACTGACCTGAGCTTTTTGAAATATTTGTTCCTTCTTTTGTTAGTCTTCCCTTACATAGTTCGCTCCTTTTTCGGGTGAAATTTAGCCAACTTTATTGATCCTTATCAA
Source organism: Momordica charantia (assembly GCF_013281855.1). Taxonomy (NCBI): domain Eukaryota; kingdom Viridiplantae; phylum Streptophyta; class Magnoliopsida; order Cucurbitales; family Cucurbitaceae; genus Momordica; species Momordica charantia. The sequence continues at coordinate 28,707,333 of NW_028275166.1, forward strand.
AAAAAAGTTCTAAATAATAAAGGAAAATGGTAAGAATTAAATGTGGACAAATTATAAATTGACTAAATGTGATATTGGTAAAAGATAAGTCTAAATGTTGTAAGGCCAAGGTCAAAAGATGGCTATTTTTAAATATTGTTCAACAAATTCTAAGTTTTGGCCAAGTTTCCACCATTGATCTTCAACCTTTCAAACCAAACATCCTATTCTTAACCTCCACAATTTTCATGTTAATGCAATATATATATAGAGGAGATCCTACCATCATTCTCTTAAATCCAACATCCATAATTGGTTTCTGTCTCCTAAAACCTTTGACAAACCAAATCTCTGTCCCTCACAACATGGTGAAGAACGTGAGAAGCACGCAAAATTGGGTTGTTGAAGTGGCACCATCAACTTTTGTATCACGTAGAAGATCTTCGAGTTCTCCTAAGTTGGCCACCATTGTTGAAGAAGGATCAAACAATATTGAGATTTTGCCCGACAGAGTTTTCTTTTTCCTTCCTGTTTTGGTCTCCTTTGTGTCTTATTTTTTGTTGTACAGACACATTTTTGATGTCTAAATGGAGAAGTGGAAGGACAAACAAAAAAAACAACAACAACGAATCAAAATAAATTTATTTGGAGAAATTTTTCTTCTTTTTGTTAGCAAAAATAGGGAGAAATGTCGATGAATATAGGAATTGATTCTCGGGTATTTCTTTTACCACTATGCATTGCCGTGATATATTTGGAGTAACGTTGTGGGCTCATTGATCTGGTCTGTTTGGATGGAAAGAAACAACAGACTTTGCTCGGACTCCCTAAATTCTTGCCTCCAGATTTGGGAGGATATCAAGGTGTTGGCTTCTGCTTGGTCATCAAAATATATCAAACCTCTCTTGTAACTACGATATCTTATCATTTCTCTCTATTTGAGTGCTTTCCTCTGGCCTTTCTTTTGTAATCTCTATGTTGCTCATATACATTTTTTTCAAATGAAATGATTCTGATATCTGATTTAATTTGGAATTTCTGTCTCCTGACTCTCTTTTATCTGCTTGCTCGACTAATTATGACATAATACTTCTCACAACACCATGATTTTATCATGATTCATTGCTAAATATAACGTTTGTTCATCCCTTATGTCAAGATTAAGTTAAAAACTATTAGAATTTGAGAGACACTAATAATAATATTTTTCAATAGCTTAGAACTATAATTAAATGGATATAAGCAGTCATATTCAGTCAACATTTAACCCATCAATAAATAACAATAAACCAAGGATGACTATACATATATATGGCTAATGAAATATAAGATCAAAAGTCAACTATCAATAACAAATTCGTTTAAAGAAGATGCTAAAAAAAAAAAAAAACTATCAGTAACAAATTGAAATAAGTCCAAGACTCCTAAGTCAATAAGAAAATCTCACAAGTCACAGTAAACTATAAATTATAAAGTTTCAATAAATTATAATAACTATTAAGTCAAGTAAATAGTAATCTTCAGGAAGCATCATTCATTCATTCCTTTCGTCTTGTAAATATATATAGCTTGCAGCTTTCTCTATGCAATTTTTGAAACCTAAACAAATAAAAAATAAGCTATAGTTAATTTATTAGAAATTAGAAAACATAAACATATATATAATTTTGCAATAAAGTTCCAAACCTTTTTCAACGAGAGAAAACTCCTTCCAAATGTGATCGAAGATCAACACTAATTTCATTATAACAAACTTTGTGTACAAAAAAGAGTCTCAACTATAATAGAACTAGTGTAGAGCGGAAATGATTAATTACTCTCCCATTAATACTGAATGCAGACTCAAAAACAGTAGTAAACATAAAATTGCCAAAAACATCTCATGCAACCTTGCTAAGAACCATGTATTTAGAATAGGGTACTTTCCACCAATCTAAGATTTTAAAATTCTCATCCATTTTTGTATGACGCTCCAACAAGTAAACATCTACCTTTGAATTCACATTTACACTGTCATCTTTAGCATCTTTCATACTAGCAAATTGAAAGTGAAAATGATTTAAAACGCTATTCTTTAGTAGAAGCAATGGTAGATTGACTCACTCGAAATCTTTGAAGTAGGATGGACATTCTTAGGCAATGATAAACTATACTCATTCAATAGTAATCTCAAAATATCTTTACACTTTCTTTTCCAATTTCCTTTGCAATGTTAGCCTCAAATAGCTGGCTGAAACAATACAGGAGAAACTTATGACAAGGGCCTAGACAAAAACACAATATATATAATAAGTAATTCGACTTTTCACTATTTCCCCAATATTTATCATATTTCAATTGCATTTTGGTTGTAACTATAACAATAATAGGGCTACCACTATCATAAGGGTAGCTTCTTATACAATTTTGGATGGTAGAAATCTCATGAAATACTGTACTTAAAGTAAAGTATTATAAAGAAAACAAGAAATTTTGAGAGTTGCTTCATAAAAATGTAGATAAAATTAATTTAGTAAATGCAGCAACTCCCAATCGGTACTTTTTGGATTATGATCCTCTCTTATATTAAAGTATGTTATATCGTGGTCTTCTAGTCGTTCAAATGCCTTCTCAAATTTTTATTTTGTCTCAAGCATTAAGTATGTCGAGTTCCACCTAGTTGGAATAATGTTAAGACATAAAAGACTGTTGGTAGACATATTCTCCTCTTCGATACACTTCTTAAATTTACCAAATCGAGTAAGAAAAGGATCTAACAAATTTTACAGCATTTCGAATTCCAATCACCGACTCATGCCCATCTTTCAACTCATCACTCACAATCAAATTCTAAATATGCATGTTCACAACACCTAACATGTAGAAACTGTCTATCTAGCACCAACCCTCAGGGGTGTTAAAAAAATCCGATGACCCGACCAACCCGACCCAAATTGAAAAGGTTGGGTTGGGTTGGAATTTTTGAGAATCGAAAATTCGGCTCGGTTCATGGGTTAAACCAATTTTTGGTCTGTTCAACCCGAACCAAACCGAACATTAAAAAAAATTATATATATATATATATAATATTCGGGTTTTACTTTTAACTTTCTCCCTCTCCCCCCTCCTTGCGCCTCCCTCCCGTCTCTCATTTCCTTGCCTCCTTCTTGTTAGCTTTATGAGCTTCAATCATACTAAATGTTTTGATGATATCAAACTTTATTTACTAATGATTTTACTGTTTCAAAGTGCCTATTTCATAGAGCTCACAAACACGAATCCAACACCTTTTGAATCACTCGAATCGGAGTTTAAACGAAGAAATTATGGTCAAACTAAGTCAAGTGAACCAATCCTACGTGGTAAGGGACGTGACATTTAATAGTCAAATTATGCCACCAGGATAATGATGTGACAGTAATGTGGCATAAAAAATTTTGGTGATGTGGACAGTTCATGTGACGATACCTCACGCTTTCAATCTCAACAAATCAAATTCCCACAATTCTCTCAATTCCACAATCTTCTCTCAATTTCACATGATTTCTCAATCTCTACCAATTTTTCCAAATTTTCATAATCCTCTTTATCGTTTTTCTTATCTCTACTTTTAATTTGCATCATCCATCATTTGTTCCCCTAAATCTAATAGCCAAATTTCTTCTTCAAAACTCTATTTAAGGCTACCAAATTTCACTATTCTTCGCACCAATTATCAAAGTAAACATCTTTCTCCCTTCAAGTTATTGTGTTCTCATATTTTCATTCTTTTCATACAAAAAGTTGTCCATATTTTTTTGTTTGTGAGAGATACATTAGGGTGTAGCTTTTTTAGCTATTATTTTAGTACGGAATTTGTAAATCTACCTTTAGTGAGGAACTTTATTTGTATTGCTTATTTCATATTTTGGATTTTATATTGAGATGTGCGTACATCTTGGGTTGTGAGAAAACATAAATGGTTGGATCCTAAATCAATAAAAAGAATCGTGAGTTTCTCTTTAGCCTAGGATAAAAAGATGGTTGATCGGTTTGGTTCTCACCGCAAGAGAGTGGTTGCACTAAAATACCCAATAAGGAGTTTTGAGGAGTGGAGTAGGGATTTCCGAACCACTATAAAAATTTATGGTGTCATCTCTCTCTACTCTTTAATTTGTGCATTTAAATTTCGTTTGATTTTTTATTATTCTTAAAATTGTTTTTTAAAATGTACAAGTTCGTAAGCAACCTATTCACCCCCTCTAGTACTGTTCTCATCTCGATCCTATACTTCTCTCACTTCCCTCAATCTCCTTCTCCATCATCTCACTTCTCTCAATCTAACTCATCTCCCTCCTCTCTCAATCTCACTCATCTCTCTCCCTCGGCCTCTTCGTTTCCCTTTTCATTGAACGCTACAACTTTGAGGTGCTTCTCCTCTCTTTGTTTTTGTATAGTTTATTTTAGCTTTCTTTTTGTTGTTATGAGAAACCAGTCTCTTAAACCCACAAGTTTTGGTGTGATTTTCACGCTTCTTTTACTGTTTTTCATTCATATGGATTTTCAATCCTTGCTTCCATATTTTTTTCCCTCTTTGGCTTAACCATCTGTGCCTTCTATGTTACTTGTTGTATTTGCATTTTCCCCTTACAACTCTCTCTGATTGGAACCCGATGATCCAACCTAACCCGACCCGACCCGAAAATTGTAGGGTTGGGTTGGCTATCAATATTGGTTCGTTTGGGTCGACAAACTAACCAACCCGAAAATTTGGGTTGGTCCAAAAAGATCCATTAACCCGACCCAACCCGTGAACACCCCTACCAACCCTTGTTTGAAACACTTAACTAGATAAGCAATAGCAGTATCATTCGATGAAGCATTATCGACAATCAATGTCAACACCTTTTCAATCCTACATCGTTTCAAACAACTTTCAACTTCCCTTTCTATGGTCTCTCCTTTATGACTATCAATTTGAGAAAAATTGATGACCATCTCATGCAATTTCCAAGTACTAATAAAATATGCACAGACAAGACCATATGGTTAATATTTTGATAGGATGTCCAATTATCAGTTATGAGTGAAATTTTAGAATATATACCCTTGATCCATAAAAAGTGATTTCATGAGCTTGTTTTTTGTGTAGTATATATTGCTAAAATATCTTTAGCAATTATAGTTCGAGAAGGGAGAACAAACTTTGGATCCAACAAGGTCGCCTCACAAATATGCTAAATCCTTGGCTCGCCACAAATCTAAAGAACAATTCATGAATTATGATAATCAGCAACCATTCTCTACACTAAAAATTTCACATTTGAGATAGATATTTACCACCATATTGTCAACTATGTTATCAATATTTTTAAACCAAATTTTGTCAAGATGCATCTTTCGTCTTTGTGTAAGGACATTTTAGACAATAACTCTCAATATGTAATCTCATTGTCAATGTCCCATTCCTTTTTGTATGACATGCATATATTCTAGCTTGAATATCCAACATCATTCGAGTCATCTCTTCTTCAATTATATTTCTTTTTGTTTTTTAAAGCATCCAAACAAGAAATTTTAATTTTAACGATTTGAATCTATTTAGTTCCAAACACAAACAAGAATTTGAAATTGTTTCCATATTCTAAGATCGTGAATTTATTTATGATCAATTCCAAACACCAAACATATAATGACCGTAATATTATTGGTAGTAGTATAGTAGGTTTGTGGTTGAATGAGGATCCTCTCCCTAATTCAAGCCCCGTGGGGCACGTAGTTGGGGCTTTTCGTCCTTCCCTTCCATTCGAGGTCGAGTCTCGCAATGTTGAGTGACCATCGACACCCCTTGTTTATAGGGATCCAATAGGCGAAGCCATACGACATCGATTCTGGATTATAAAAGAAAGTAATATTATTTATATAATAAATAAATTGTTAAAATAAGAATATTACTATGAGATAAAATAAATCAAAATTTATTATTTTTGTTTGAGACATTTGTATTTCTATTTATGTTCTTTTTGCCTTTTACTCCCTTTTCCGAAACTCAAGTGTTGTGAAAGAAACTCTGAAATTCGTTTTCCATTTCTCTTTCCTACTCATTTACTCGAAGAACCCCTATTGTTGTTCTTTCTTCTCTTATCAGTCAGTCATCAGCCAAACCACTACCGCTTTCTTCCACTATCTCTCCAGTCCGCCATTTCCACACTTGGATCATTCCCATTTTTCACCCTTGTTCATCTTCATCAGCTCCTCAATTTGAATTTCAGCTGCTGGGACTTTTGCTGCCCAAAGGGTTTCGGGGCCAATGGAATCGGAGGACGAGCTCGACATGCACGATGCCCACGACGACGACGACGAAGACAATGAGGACGCCTTCTACAGTGGCGGCGACGATGATGCTGCCGCCATCGACAGCGACGATGCTGATGTCGGCGATTACGAGTTTATTGATAATGATTCCGACGATTCCGACGATATGGTCTCCTATCGGCACCAGGTTGATTTTGTTCCCAATCCCAGGTTTATCTGAGTTTCGAACCTTTCGCGTTTCCCGATTGGCACTGACAATTAGTAGTTTTAAGCGTTGATGGTGAATACTCGTATTCGCCGATTTCAGTATTGTACTCTCTACTAATCTCAATCTCAATTTCGACTTATATCTGCTTTCCTTCTTTTTCTTCCCCTCGTAGAATACGAGATTGGGTTTTTCTTTTTTTTAGCCCTTCTTAGAAATGCTTAACTAGAGCGTGTGCCGGACGATCTTTCCTCTCTCTAGTCTCTATCTCTGAAATCTAAATGAAAACAGCAACCACATTAATCTTAATAATTTTTGTCATTCTACTGATACGGGGTTTGTTCTTTTTCTTTTTTTTTTTTCCGGTTTTGATGGTTTAATTGATTATTTAAGTGCAATTAAAATATTGAAAATTGTTAAATTTAGGTTTATATGTTGAAATATAGAATATATGATACTTTTCTGGAAGAATTTGAGAATTTTAGAGTGTTCCAGTCCTCGTGGAGTTCGAGCAATGGTACCTGGTCGGTTTTAGTAGGCAGAAGCTAAGCCTACTGGTAGTGGCTTGTATAATTTTTTAAAGATAATAATAAGAACAAGAGTCAACCAAGAGGATCTTTTGTATCTGCCAAGCCATGATTCCTTTATGGTCGTCCAAGATTGGCCGGTAATCTGGTGGTTTAGGCGATTGTAGGGCAAAGTTTTAAGAATCATTGGAAGGTTTTGTGGACTAATGTTTGTGGTGCTCTTCTCTAGAACATGTGGCTAGAACATTATAGAGAAAAGTAAAAATTCAAGGGTGAGTAGACAGGAGAGAGTAGCTTTGGGAAGATATTGTTCATCGTGTCTCTCTGGGCCCTAAAATCCAAGTACTTTTGCTACAACGTAACAATTTTGATGAGTAGTTGGAGATCCTTTTTATAACTCTGATCTTTTTACGTTATCTTTCTATTTAATGAGAAGATTTTTTCTTGTAACAGAAATTTCTGTATGGTTGACTGTTCAATTTCTCAAACACAGATTTAAACTGTTCCAATAACTCAGCCACTTCGGGTGCCATGGCCTCGCATCGGACTGCCTCAATATTTGAATCCCCTTCTTGCTTTGTTGTCTTAGTCTAATAAGATACCTCTGGCTGTTATTGGCCCTCGATTTGACCATGGATTTTAGTGAGGCTTCAGTGTAAGTCAGACTGAGATCTCCTTCTTAGGACCATTGATCTCCAGAAAATTTGACCTTCATGTCCAGGGTCCTACAATCTATCTCGATATATACTACCCAATTTTCTTAGCTGGGACATTCCCAAGATTGTATCGATATAACATTCATAAGGTAGGAAGTTCTCTATCAGACGTACCCCTTGTTTAGAAAGACCCCTCCTCAACATTATCCCTTTACTTTGACAGAAATTCATATCCCCATTGGATGTTTTGGAGATTGGAATATTATGTTTTGCACTAGTTGGTACAAAAAAAAAATTGTGGTGTAGTTCTATTTCAGTGAAAAAAAAAAATTGTGGTGTAGTCCCACATTCGTGGGAACCAACAGTTTGGTCTAGTTCAACTTGCCTTAAGCTTCATGAACTAGTCAATCCTACCATAAAGTTAAGTGATAATTCAGTAACCTCTTCAATCTCTAGGAGAGGAGACGTAGGTTAAGGTTCCACTTCTTTTTCTTCCTTATCTTTCGAGTCATTTGACCAAACAACTCCTTCAATTCCTTTGCTTGTAGTAATGTATCACTTTAAACTTCTCATCAAATTGAAAATGGAGGCCCTTCTCTTTCTTGGCCTTCAATTTAGCTTCAAATTAGTGTTTGAAGGGTTGAGGCTTTGCTTGACTAAGTGTTCTCCCCATTGCCACCATTCCGTTCAAAATGGTTCTAGACCATTAGCTGCATTTCGAGCTGCCCATGGCACGTGCAGAGTTTTTGGTGGGTTGATGAATCTCGGAATGAAGATAGGGCTTGATTGTTATCTTTTAAGTGCTCGGCCGTCTACATTATTTCATCCAACCCATTGGGTTTTAGCATCCTTATTTCAGCTCAAATTACTGTACTCAGCCCATTGATAAAGGCATTTCCCAGCACCTCATCCTATGTATCTAGTAACGACTTGGCCAAGGTATCAAACATCCGTTGGTATATTGCCTAGAAGCTACTCATTGATACCATGATAATGGGTCTCCCTCAAAATTGCCTATGGGTTTTTCTTCTTGTTTTTAGACAATACATGAATTTTGAAGAATCTCTCTCTACTCGAGAGTCGAGACAACCAAGAATTTCGAACCCCTCACATTCTAGCTGATTATCTCTTAAAGACTAAGGGACCTTGATGGAAGATGAAGGACACTGCCGTAACAAACTGCATTCCAAAATTATAATGAACAATCCAACCCAAATCCTATAGAATTTATAGGCATTTCCAAATATCTCTAAAATATAATGTCAAGTGAGATAAAAAAGTAGAACATGCAACTGGGAAAGTAGTCATTGCTACTTTCCTCTCCATTGAGTTCGTTTTTCTTTCAAGCTTTTACTTGGTTTAAATGTTCTCTCTCCATTTTCAAACTATAGCACAAATGATCATTTGGCTAACTGGAAGAATTTTATGTAACTTTCTATATCTTTGGGGGGGGGGGGGGGGATTCTTTTTTTTCTTTCTTCTTTTGGCTATCTGGGAAAGTATCTGTTCCCTATTAAAAAAAAGAAGGTAATCATCACTACTAAAATGAAATCAAAGAAAATTTGCATCTTTGTCTTGAATAATTTTGTCTTCTTTATTGTGTACTTTCTTGATTTCTTCTATAATTGCCAAATTCTTTTGAAAAGGAAAATTAACTTTTCATTAAATTAGTTCAAGTACAAGACCCTATAGGGGTATGACACAGATTCCTAGTACGACAATAAATCTAAAGATCTTATGAGGTTATCAACCACCTCTCATATTACAAGGAAATTATGAAAAAGCCCCCAATTAATGGAAATGTTCTTGATTTCTTCTATTATTGTCAATTAAATAGCCTATTAACTCCATTGCCTTGGATTTTGGTTGCTCTTGGTTATCCTTCTTTGTACGTAATGACTTTTTGGTTTCTTATTTGAAAGAAAATGATCCCCACTCTTTTGTTACTGTACTAATGTATCACAATGAACTATTTATATTATTTTTCAGCAAAACTATATAATCTTGGCTGAGGCAGATATACGGCAACGACAGGAGGAAGACATCATGAGAGTATCCACTGTTCTTTCTATTTCAAAAGTTGCAGCTAGCATCCTGCTCCGATATTACAACTGGTATAAATCTATGACCTGTATGTAAACTACTTCAATATGGCTGATTCACATAATGGGCTCTACTGATGCGAAGTACATGTCATTTGTTTCTGTGTTGTAGTTATTAGACTACAATATAGTTCTTTAGTACCTTGCATAGCATGTCATGCACCTGATCCCACATCATGTTTTCTGTATTGATCTTGCTTTGCAGGAGTGTCAGTAAAGTGCATGATGAATGGTTTGCAGATGAAGAAAAGGTCCGTAGAGCTGTTGGCTTACTAGAAAAACCAGTTCTGCAATCTTCAAATGAACTAGAAGTAAGCAATCTCATATTTTTTAAGATTAATTGAGCTTCTTCAAATTGTTTTTTCATTAATAATTGCTTGGTAAAATTGAGAAATACATGGTGTTATGATATATACCTTATTTTTTGGCAGCTACCTTGTGGTATATGTTTCGAAATTTATTCACGTGATAAGATTCAGTCTGCTGCTTGTGGCCATCCATTTTGCAATACGTGTTGGACAGGTTTGCCAACTTATATAACAAGCCATTTTGGTCAACTACTCTATTATATTTACTTGGTTCTAGCTTGTCCTTTTTCTTGATTAAAAATAACAAATTGAAAGAAGGCTATAGAATAAGAGATTTATCTAGGGAGCTTTTTGGTTAGACTTCTTGTTAATTGAGATAACCTCTTGTGCCCCAGAAATCCTTGTGACTCTTATATGGCCTTAGAAAGATGGATTGAGGCTTTAAATTTGGAATTGGTAAGATTGCAAAAGGAAATGGTTTCTTTCATAGAGGGTCGGGTTAAAAGAAAGTTGGTGCTGCAATTCGAATGGAAGAAGGAGTTAGCTGATGGCTATGCTTAATGTTTTGCAAAATAAGAGATTTATCTAACCTATAATATTTTGCTATTTAACTCAGCCATCATCCTACAAGGTGAAAGCAGGATATTAAATTTTTGTCAACATGGCGCTATTTCCATCTATCTATTGGGTTCGACATCGACGTAAGGGGTGAATCGACATTTCCATAGTATTGCATTAAAAATTGACAAAAAATAAAAAAAATATCAATAAAATAGCACTAATATGGACATAATATTAATATTAATAATTTTTAACTTATTTTAAAAGTGAAATATTTGTTATGAATTCTTTATTTTTAAAAATTTTCCAATATTTTCATCGACATTTTCATAAAATTGAGACATCAACATTTTCATTGATATTGACATTGACATTGACATTTAGACTTTGGCTGAAAGAAGTACTTTGCACTTCCCTGGGGGTTGAGGATCATGCTGGGAATATCATTAGGGTAATTAAACAAGGAGTTGGTCATAAATAGAGTGAACGGGAAAATGAAGGTAGCAATATTGTGTATTGTGTTTCTATAACGACTTTATTGAGTAGTTGAGTGAGCACCACAGTAGCTTTAGTAGTTGAGTGAGCGCACCACAGTAGCCTAATAGGAGGACATCTGGGGGAGTTGAAGACGTACAAAAGATTAGCAGTTGATCTATATTGGGATGTGCAAGTCGGTCAAGGAATTAGTGGCTAATTGCAAAACATGCCAAAGAGACAAATAGGAGATGTTATCATCGGTGGGATTGCTACAACCATTACTAGTGCAGGACCTTCCAAGAGAGGACATCTCCATGGACTTCATGGGGGGTTGCCAAAGTTGGAGGGGAAGGATACCTTACTAGTGGTGGTGGAGTGCTTGACTAAATATGCTCACTCTATATTGCTCAAGCACCTGTTTATAGCACAGTTTGTGGCAGAAGCATTTGTGAGAGAAGTAGTATGACTGCATGAGATTCTGCAATCCATAATCTCAAATAGAGATAAGGTATTTGGAAGTTTGTTTTGGCAAGCAGTTGCGGGGGACAAAATAAAAAAGAAGCACGGTATACCACCCACAGACGGATGGGCAAATCGAGGTGGTTAATTGGGGAGTGGAGACAATATTTGCTATGTTTTGCATTTGATAAACCGAAAGTATGGACTAGATGGATTGCTTGGGCTGAGTACTGTTACAACACTTCCTTTCATGTTTCTAGCAAAATCACACCTTTCCAACTCCTATATGGGTGGGTTCCTCCATCCATGCTACAGTACAATTGGGGCACCTCCCCAATCTCAACAATGGATCAATGTCTGTGGAAGCGGGATGCCATGTTAGATGATCTATGAGTACAACGAGTGAGGTCCCCACAATTGATGAAAGTCCTTGCTGATCTACACTGTCGAGATGTGGATTTCCAAGTGGGAGAGCAAGTGTGGCTAAATTTACGGCCCTATAGGCAATGTTATGTGACAATTGAAAGAATGAAAAATTAGCCCTGCCCCTTGATTCTATGTCCACTTTGAGATTAGAGAGAAGATAGGAAAAGTGGCTTACCGCCTCGAGTTGCCCACCACGTCGATGATCCACCCTGTCTTCCATGTGTCTCAATTGAAAAAGGTAAGTGGGGAGTCTAGATCAACCCCTTTTTACTAGTGAGTCTTACATCCGACCTTAGTTTGAATCTCAAAACAATTAAAATTTTGGGGGTTGCTCGATATTGGATAGCATAAAGGAGAAAAAGAGGTCTTAATTTAGTGGGAAGGATTGACAACAAAAGAAGCTTAATGGGAATCTTATAATTGGATCACGGAGCAATTCCCTTCGACCTTGAGAACAAGGTGAAAGTTTATGTGGAGGTTGATAGAGAAGAGGAGTGCGTGTGGGAGTGTGTGTCATGGGTGGTTGGGAGACTCTGCATTAAAAACAAGGCTCCCCTCCTTATTTCAAGTCTTGTCTACTCCTCTTATAACTGTTTTAGATTCTTGGGATCAAAGTACTGCATATTGGTAGGTTGAGATACCCGTCGTCGGCTGAAGGACAACAAAATCAAGGAGTTTATGGCCTTAATTTCCAGTATGAATTTGTTTTCTCTCAAGGATGGGGAAGATCAAAAAGGTTGGTTGGAATTTTCTAAAGTTTTCTCGGTAAGATCGTTTTGCAAGCAATTGATTCATATGCTCCTTTGCCAAAAGAGTATGATGCTGCTCTTTGAAAATTCAAAAGTCAAAAAGAAAGATAATGTTTTTGTTTGGATTCTTCTTCTTGGTAAAGTAAATACGGTTGAAGTACTCCAAAAGAAGCTTCCTTCAATGGTCTTCCAGCCGTTCATTTGTATCTTATGCCCTAATTCTTGTGAAACCCAGCAGCATACCTTCTTCCACAGCCCTTATGCTTTGGTTTGTTGGAGGCTCTTATTCGAGATTTTTAATATTTCGTGGGCTTTCGAGTTAGATGTTTTGGCAAATTTTAATTTTCTGCTGTTTGGTCCAGTTTTAACCCTAAAGCAAGTCTTCTTTGGCGTAATGGTGTTAAAGTGGTGTTGTTTGATCTATGGTTCGAAAGTAATCAAAGGATCTTTGAAGGGAAAAGTAAATCTCGAGTTGAATGCTTCAACCTCACCAAGTTCAAGGCCTCACAATGGTGTGTTCTTTCTAATTTGTTTGCTAATTATTATCCTAATATGATTTTAGAATTGGGAGGCCTTTATTAACTCCCCCTTTAAGTTTTTGTCTTGCTCTATTCTTTTGGTGTTTGTTTCTTTTCATTGCTCTCACTCTGTATTGTCAAACATTTATGTTCCCTTTTCATTTATTAATGAAAAGTTCGTTTCTTGTTAAAAAGAAAGCGCCAAGCAGGAATACCAAAAATATTCAAACCTTTTTTTATTAAAGAAGAACGCAAAGGGCTCTAAAACACAGGGAAGTTTGCATTTCAATTCTGTAGCAAACCATCCAATGCTTCATCTTCAGATGCATAAAATAGACCAACGCAAATAGATACCAAAAAGTTCTTTCTTTAATGAAAAATCTCAAATGTACATATCTAACCCAAAAGCCGAAGAAGCTGCTCATGAACCAATATAAATTATAGGAAACAACCTTTGCTTTCATGGATAATAGATCAGAAAGGAAAAAAGACTTATTTACAAAGTTTAGAGTTGAAATTCTCTTAATACTTGAGAGAAGAAATAATTTTTTCCCTTGGATTGAGTTTTAGCATTTAGGTTGTCTTATCTATTGTGATAAAGTTCTCTTTTTATTGATCACTCTCTCTCTTGGTGTGTGTTGTAGGTTATATTAGCACATCTATCAATGATGGTCCAGGATGTCTTATGTTGCGATGTCCAGATCCATCTTGTGGTGCTGCTGTTGGTCAAGATATGATAAATTTATTAGCTTCTGATGACGACAAAAAGAAATACTTCCGCTATTTTGTTCGATCCTATGTTGAAGACAATAGAAAGGTTTTTTGCAATTTTAACTTTGTTTGCTTCCAAATATTTTTCTGATTCCAAGACATACAAATTACTTAAATAATGGCAAGTCCTGCATTGAAAGTTTATTCTTGTATCTGAATGAAAGACAAAGCAATCAATATCATTATATAGCTAAAAGGTAGATTAGATCAATGTAAATGTTTGTGTGTACATGAAGTGTTTTCATGCTTTCAACTTCTGTTGCATTCGGATGATAAATTGTACGTGTAAAACATATAACAACCAACTGCTCACAATGGAAAAATGTCCAACTGGAGAAACAAAAAATGACAAATTATTTTCCTAATTTTTAGTATCAACTTTTGTATGAATGTGATGAAAGAATTGCAAGGATCTTCCTCAACTTCAAATTTTCGAAGGCATTCAAACAAGCTCTCTGCACTAATAGAAAAAAAATAATAAAAAATCATGCACTTAATTTCAAAATGAGCTATTACTTCTTTTAATTTTCATCTGATTACAGATTTTTATTTGAAAAGCATCATAAATTATTTTAAGAAAAATAACATCATAAATATTGCTGCTCCTGCTCAATGAACATGTTTCCATTTTATATCTGATGTATGGTAATTGTTCAGTTAGGTTAAACGTTTTCTTCCGAAGTTGGTGTTCATATTAGGCATAGTTAATGTCAACTTATGGTTTCTTTGTAGACCAAATGGTGCCCTGCTCCAGGATGTGATTATGCTGTAGATTTTATAGTTGGAAGTGGAAGCTATGATGTTACTTGCAGATGCTCCTATAGCTTTTGCTGGAATGTGAGTCAGCTCTAAGTTTCCTTGTCTAAATACTTTGTAATTTCAGTTCTGCAATCTACTTTGATTGGGGTAGTTCTTTTTGTAACTTCTGTTTTTTCTCTGGGAACTTGTGTATTGAAACTTTTCACTCATCAATGGGAAGTGTGTTTCCTTATAAAAGATTCTATTATTTTATTTTTCATTCTAAAATTACACAAAATATGACGTTTTGCAGTGTACTGAGGAAGCTCATCGTCCTGTTGATTGTGGCACTGTAGCTAAATGGATACTGAAGAATAGTGCTGAGTCAGAAAATATGAACTGGTATATAATTTAATAATAACAATTTAGGCATACTGTTCAATTTCATAATCAATTGGTGGCTATTGGAAACTTCTTGAACTTAATACAATGAAGAATGTTATTCTGAAGGTAATCAGATGCTTGAGATGAATTTCTGTTTCTTATCAGGCAAAAAAAAAAAAACAAAAACAAAAAAGAACGAATGCATGAGATGAAAAGAATAATATCTATATAGATAGGGCTGAGATCATTCCATCCTTTTTTTTTAATTCAGATCTCATATTTGTTATTTTCTCATGTTATCAATGGTATCTTTTGTCTTTAGGGTTTTAGGAGTCTGGAATCCTTTGGCCTGTTGGGTCAAATTTTATTATTATTTTTATGATAATGCATTTCTTTTCTTTTTTCTTATTTATTTATTTTTTTAATATTCTCAATTGTTTTAGCTATTTCTTATCATTTCTTTTTGGTGGCTTCACTGTGCTTTTGGGCTGTGTTTTGTCATATTTCATTCTTTCTCAATGAAAGTGGCTTTTTCTTTTTAGAAAATTAATGATTCAATCATTTTAGTTAATTTAAAATTTAATGATATTTGAGTTATGATTTTAGTTTCTATCACCCCTAATATATAAAGTGAACGTACATATCGATTAAAATAAAGTGGAAAGGGAAATAAGAGAATCTTTAGTTGTTGCTAAACTATAGATGGTATACACTATGTAGGTTGTGAAAAAATTATGTTGCTCAAAATTCTTTGCGTGCCTCCCTACCCATCTTGATATTTTGAGTCTAATCGGACAGGGGATAGGAAGTTGCTCATTTGCCGCATGACTTCTTGTATGATTGAGGTAGATGTAAACTTCAAGTTTCCATTATGAAAGAAAAATTGAAAAAGTTTGTTTTCCAAATGGTCCTCCATAATCACCTCTCGGCTCCCAGCTATCCTAAAAAAGGTTATGTAAATTTGGAGCCTTGTTTCTATCAGACCCCAAAATCCACCTCGATCATCTCCTCTTGAAGAAGGATTTTCAAGGACATTATTTTTTTTTCATGCCTTTATACTTGATAGTTTATAAAGGAAATTGATATTTGATACAATTGCTTTAAGTTTGTTCTTTTACATAATTGCTTGACCTTTATTATATATTTGTTCTTTAATTAAAAGTACCTGTTTCTTACCAGGAAATAGTGATCACTACATCGCTAGAAGTACTGTTAACATTTTAATGGTGTCTTCTTCCATTACCATAAATATTCCTTTACTGATTTCAGGATATTGGCAAATTCAAAACCTTGTCCAAAATGCAAACGACCTATTGAGAAAAATCAAGGATGCATGCATATTACTTGCACACCACCCTGTAAATTTGAGTTCTGCTGGTAATTTTGCCTCTCTCAAATTTTTTCTTTTATTATTTATTTTCATTTATTTTAATTTTTTACTTCTCTTTATTTTGAATTTTGTTACATAGCATATCTTGTTCACAGTTAAATTGTTTTTCTTCCTTCTTGAAAGTTCCCTTATTAGAAGGAAAAAAAGTTATCAAATCGCTAATAGTATTTTTATTACTTAATTTATAATTTATAATTTTTTTAATTTCACAGGCTTTGCCTTGGTCCATGGTCTGATCATGGAGAGAGGACAGGAGGATTTTATGCATGTAATCGCTATGAAACTGCAAAGCAAGAGGGAGTGGTATTGTTATAGACTTTATTTGTGTTGAATCATTAACATTTTCTTTATGTTACTCATTTTTGTTTAGTGGTGTTCTTTATGGTTTTCTTCTCCTTCCTGTTCATCAGTATGATGATGCTGAAAAGCGCAGGGAGATGGCCAAGAATTCTCTGGAGAGGTATACTCATTATTATGAAAGATGGGCTACCAACCAATCGGTATGCTTTCTTTTTCCTGCTCACAACAGAATAATACTCCTATGGATTTTTTTTTTTAACTTTTGTTCTTGTGGTTGGACTTTTTACAATGTAGTGATAACGCAATTTAGAGTTATCTTGGTCATAAGAGCTTACCTTGATTTGTAATGATATATAACCTGGATGTACTAGATCTTGTGATTCTATTTAGTTGTTTCTTTAATCTCCTTGAGAAATCCTTGAATCTCAATAAAACTCTTCCTCTGAGAACACCTCCGAATTCATCCAAAATAGGAACCCTCAAGCCATCTCTTTATATGTAGTAGGTGGTGGATGGAATATTTATAGATGCAAGAACTGACATATACAGTTCTGTAAAGTTCCTTCTTTTAATATCTAAGTGTTCGGGCCAAGTCGTGCACCTCTAGATTAATTCACGGAACAACTGTCTGACCTTACTACATTTGGTTGCCACAAAAACTCGGAAGAGTTCTTAGATACGTGGATACTATAGTTTAAACTCATCCCGTGTAAGCCCCCTACTTTTTCACTAGCCCCAACGAGTCTGATGGGCCAACTATAGAAAATCTTTCTTTTTCTTGTAAAAGGAACGTGCAATTTTTTTCTTTTTGATAGGAACTAGAATTTTTTGTTGCAAATTTTCAATAAATTATTTGGTTTAATTCGGTGCTTGGCCTCTTGTGGAGAATTTGGTTTCCATAAGGATTTTTGGGATAGGGATATTGTGTGATTGCACTCTTCGAATTGGTGTTTACTGAGGTAAGGAAAATGATCTCTTCTCTCCTAGGTTTTCTACTTCATTAGCATCAGTTTGTCAAGTTCAATCTAGATCAGAGTTTGTTTACTTCTTCAGGTAGAATTGCCTCTTCAAGATTGATTTTTGTTCTATCGTCTCAAGGGTAGTCCTTTATTTTCAGAAGTATCATGGAGATCAATAGTTGTATTGAAAATAAACACTTTTGCATTTGGAAGAAAAATCACCTGTTTTTTTTGTCGGAGATATGATCTCAACCTCTTCAAGAGGAATTTAATTTACTTTTTGCAGAGGATAAATTACACTCTTTTACAAAAATGGATTTTTATTCCTTCTCTTCCTCGAGAACAGACTATGGTAGTCGAAAAAGCTTCTTGTGCAGATAATCAAAGTTTTCTTAAATTTTTTGAAGATGTTGCCCTTACCCTAGTTCCAATCACTGAATAGGTAGGCTTTAATTATGGGCAACGGGTTTTTGATTGGTTCCACTTTGCAGCAGTTTTGAGGGTTGAGATATTATCGCTTTTGTGTCTTCTCTTGGTGGAGGGAGGTTTCAGTTTCTTTTCTTCTGGCGATTAGCTTGTGTTAAGTGAGGTTTTGGTTTCCTCCTCTGCGGTCTATCCTTTTGAATTGGCGAGCTTTATTGATAACAGTATTCAACATTTGTTCTTGGGTTTCAGATCTCATCTATTTCATGAGATTTTGGTTTTTATGTTCTGTTTGTTTTTGTTTTTTTTTTCGCTTTCTTCGGGAGCTTGTATCCTTGAACTTTTTTTCTTCATTTTCATATTATCAATGAAAAGTTTGTTTCTTTGTTAAAAAAAAAAACTTCCATTTAATGTGGTTTGAGAAATTACTAGTTGAAATGATGAATCACCCATTCAATCGTCTATTTTTAGCAAATTAGAGACTCTTGGAGTGCTTGTCGAATTCAGAAGATAAAATGAATCTCAGTTGTCACATTGAATGTGTTGTATGACCTATCCCTGGTGGGAGAAAGAGTGTTATAGTTCCCGTTGGTTGTAATAAGGAATGATGACTTAATTTTTGGGATATGCTAATAAAGAAGGATGACTTGCTTTAGGGGACATGCTAAAAGTTTGTTTGTCTAGATATGATAAGTTTTTGTTGAAAGAATAAAGAGAGTTCTTAAAGGATAAAATTCTTTCATCTGGACATCTAAGATATCCTATGCAGAATTAGAAATGAAAGGATGCAGAGTGGAAAAGAAATCTAGAAAGGAAGACGATAGCTTTTTGGGTCAGAAAAGAGCATGAAGTTTGAAGTTTCAGACATTTATTGGAAAAACATTAGGGTAATCACTTAGTTGAAATGTTGAATGCCCTTGACAATTGGAAGGAAATTGCCAGCACTCTAGAATCAAAGTTTTCTCAATCGTGTTTCATTAACCCCTTCTTGGGTGACAAAGCAGCCCTTATGAAATTTTAAGATGGAAAATTGCTAAGTAAAATTGATAGAAATAGAAAATAGAAAAGCATTGAATTAAAGAAAAGGTGTATCAGGATAAAGAAAAGGTTTATTTTGGTAAGGTGGGGACTACACTAGAATTAATTCTGTTAAGGACAACGGTACCCCAAGTATCTCCACAATGGTATGATATGTCCGCTTTGGGCATAGCCTCATGGCTTTGCTTTTGGTTTCACCCAAAATGCCTCATACTAATGAAGATAATTTTCCTTCCTTATATATCATGGATCACTTTCTTCTCTAGCCAACGTGGGATTTTGTTTGCATTACAAATACAAACCCAACAATCCTCCCCTCGGATAAAGTGCCACTTGTATCTTGCCTCAAATAGTCATGCACTCATCTCCTTCCGGCATGGAATGGGAGCCCACTTCTATCCGACACTTCTAGATAGCTCACTTGCTACACGGACCAACATTGTGGGAACACCAGGTGTCGATATATCGCACCCTCAATCTCCTCCCCTTGAACAAAGCTACACCACTCTTCCTATCAGTCCACTCGACTGTGATAGGCTTTCTACCAATCTACCTCGACTTAATAGGACATGTCTTGCTCGTCACCGAGCACAGAGCACGTCTTTGCTCGTCACCTCGAGCACTTTTTGTTCGATTTTGAGAACCATCCACAAGTTCCGTATTGACTATTAAGCTTACCAATCACTTTTATTCGACCCCCGAGGATTCCTCCCACACAGCTAGACTTTTTTACCATGGTTCTGATACCACTTGTTAAGGACAACGGTACCCCAAGTATCTCCACAATGGTATGATATTGTCGGCTAGACTTTGCTTTTTTACCAGCTAGACTTTGCTTTTGGTTTCACCCAAAAGGCCTCATACCAATGGAGATAATCGTCCTTCCTTATATACCATGGATCACTTTCTTCTCTAACCAATGTGGGACTTTGTTTGCACTCCTTACAAACCCAACATAAACGAACAACAATTTCATGAGGGAATGAAGAGGTATCTTCCTATAAGTTAGTGGTTGCCCGTGCATTAAATGAAAAGCAACTGATTGCTCATAGTTTCCACGAGAAGCCTTCGGAAGTGAGCAGGTTATTAAAGGACTGCATGATCAATGAAAGAGCATTAAACGCCATTGGCCTACATGACTCCCTTCCACTAAATCAGAGACCTTCTTTTAAGATAACAAAAAGCTGCCTGAAATTTTAGATGAAATTCTTCTAGAAGATACTTCTCCGCTTCCCGAGAGTGTTAGACAATAAAAAAAACTCTTTCAACCAAGCATATCCTGTCTTCCATACTCTTCTATACTAGAAAAAAAGGTCTGAATGTTACATTTGCTCCGTCTTTAGCAAATAATCTTGGCATGGACATCCAACATTCAGATTTCATCGAGGAAAAGTGTTTGAGTTTATTATGCTTTCCTAATGTGGAAAGTAAGTCCATCGCCAACAATGTGGTGGATGAACATTTAATGCCCAAGTCTCAATTACTTTGTTTTATAGTATTTATATTATTATATTTTGTATTTTTAAATATCGTAGTTATTTGTCTTTTATCGTCCTTTTACCTTCTTTACTTTAGATCAACCTTGTATATTTGTCTATATATTCTTTAGTGAATGAAATTGAGATAATTTGATTTGTGATCCTTTAGTCTTTACATGGTATTAGAACATTACATGGCATAAAAACGCTGTCTTTCCCTGGGGCAATTAGGATTTTGTGAACCTTAGGATTTTTTTGAACTTTGTGAGCCTCTAGGGTTTAAAGTTTGGAACACTTTCTTATAAGTGTTTGGTAGTTTGTACTAGACCTGCGGCCACTACCGTTGTCACCATCTCTGCTGTCGATGCTGCTATTGTCGTCATCACCTAGACATCACGAATCAAAGCTGCTAGAACCATTCTTAGCAATTGTCTTTACAATCGTTCGTGGCATCAGTTGCTTGTCTTTCGCCTTTCAAATTCCACTGTGTCTTCCTTCACCACGGTACAGTTCTACCGTTCATGGCTTTCCTTCTACTGTTTGTTCCTCTAGGGTTTGGATCGAGATAGGAAGTATCTACTTTGGGTCTATATATTCTTTAGTGAATGAAATTGAGATAATTTGATTTGAGATCCTTTAGTTTTGACATGGTATAAGAACATTACATGGTATAAAAACGCAGTCTTTCCCTAGGGCAATTTGGATTTTGTGAATCTTAGGATTTTTTTGAACTTTGTGAGCCTCTAGGGTTTAAGGTTTGGAACACTTTCTTATAAGTGTTTGGTAGTCTGTACTGGCCCCGCGGCCACTACTGTTGTCACCATCGCTGCTGTTGATGTTGCTATTGTCGTCATCACCTAGCCATCACGAATCGAAGCTGCTAGAACCCTAGCGTCATTCATGATCTCATTCTTAGCAATTGTCTTTACAATCGTTCGTGGCATCAGTTGCTTGTCTTTCGCCTTTCAAATTCCACTTGTGTCTTCCTTCACCGTCGGACAGTTCTATCGTTCATGGCTTTCCTTCTGCTGTTTGTTCCTCTAGGGTTTGGATCAAGATAGGAAGTATCTACTTGGTCCGGTTCGATTTGGTTTGCTCTGGTTTGGTTTGGTTTTTTATCTGATTTAATTTGGCTCAGTTCTGAATTTGTGTCCTTATTGTTGAGGATAAGGCTGAGAAGAAATCAGTGGTGACATTCGAGATAGTTTCGATGATGTAAAAATTCAAAAATGTAATTTGAATGGATCCAACTACTATGCATGGAGAACAAATGTTCGACATTTGGACGGAGCATTGATATGGACGATCATATCACTGAAGATCCTCCAATTGATGGCAGCATAGGAAGTACTAACCCTTCATTTTTTATGGAGTGTCCATGTCGCACGTGTCGGAACCGGATACGTCCGGACAAGCTCTGAAGACATTTTCAACATGCGAAAAACCGTGTCCTCTTTTCTGTTTTTTATAATATTGGACATGTGATGAACACACCTTTCAACATGCGAAGGACACGCCCGAACACGCCTAGCCACGGACACGACCATTTAAAAAAAACAAATGAAAACGAGCCCAGCCCTAGCCCATCAAGCCTTTATTATAAAAACGAAAAAAAATTGTAATTTTTTAAAAAAGCCCCAACTCGTCGAATAAGAAAAACTCTCTCCCCCTGACAATTGTGCTCTCTCTTACCTTGCCTCCCACGACCAGAGCTGCCTCCCTTTGTGCCGCCGCCACCGACCAACATTGCTGCAGCACCGTCGCCAACCAACTAAGTTGTTAGTGCTCGCCTTTATGTGAAAAGAAAAATTGAAGAAGAGAAGAATTGGAAGAAAACGAAGAAAAATAAAGAAGAGGAAGAAAATTTTGGAAGAATAATCCAAGAGAACAGTAGTTGGAAACAGGAAAAAATAAAGAAGAGGAAGAAGAGTTTGGAAGAATAATCCGAGAGAAGAGTAGTTGAATGGAGTTTTTTTTTTCCTTTTATATTTGTTATAAATATTTTTTTGTATGGTTAATTTATTTAGAAATATTATTACGTCAAAAAATTTTTAAAAAAATGTGTCCCCAGTGTGTCCGTGTCCTACAATTTTAGAAATTGGCGTGTTGTCGTGCCTGTGTCGTGTCATGCCCATGTCCGTGTCCATGCCCATGTCCGTGTCCATGCCCATGTCCGTGTCCATGCTTCTTAGATGACTGGAGGATCAAATCCATAATTTAATTGAGTGAGATCATTGGCCCGATTAATCATTGCGCATCTATTAGAGAATTACTTGAAAATTTGGCATCCATTCATTATGGGAAAGGAAACATCAATAGAATGTTTGAAATATGTAAGGCCTTCTGGCTTCTACCAAACCTAAGATGGGAGAGAAATCTCTCACGAGTTATTTTATGGAGTGCAAAAGAATCTAGGTAGAATTTAATGGGTTGCTACCAGTCAGTACTAATGTAAAAGTACCACTTTCCCAATGAGAACAATTTGCAATTATGAGATTTCTAGTTTGTCTACCACCTCGATTTCATATGACCAAATATCAAGTGCTCTCTATTTCAAAATCTCATCGTTGGAGGAGGCATATTTGCATGAGATTTCAACTTAGTTGCTACCAAAGATCAAGGCCAAAGAAGAGAACTCTTTTATACATATTTCAAGTCAAGTACATATTTCTCTTTGACAAAAGAATTTTCTTCTTGCTTCTTATTACCTCAATTCTCAAGAAGTATTTCAACGTTCCCAAATATTTTGTATGGAATTGACTATGAAGAAAAGTCTTAAGAGACAGGATACCTCATGTATCATTATCAATCATAAATAATATCATCAACATATACCACTAGTAAGATGACACCAGCTAAGAAGCACAAACATTCGGTTTTTTATAATGTGTCCGTTTGAAACTTCGATACTTCGACACTTATCGGTCACTTGTTAGCTCAATGGATGTGTGTCACACACTAGTAGAACAAAGTGAATAGGTCCAATACTTGTTAGACACGTATCAAACGCTTGTTAAGCATAAGAAATAGAGTAAATAGTAATTTAGGACAAATAATAAACTTTGAGAGACAGAGAGACCATAGAGATTGTTCTTCTTATCTCTATGTTAGCTGACCAGGTTGTGAGTTTGAGTGCTACGAATGTTGGGGGGGGGGGGGTGCGGGTGGGCTTTCTCTTGTGAGTTGTTTTACCACTTTTTATGTGATATGTCTACCTGTGAAAGTCCCAAACAAGGTTAGGGCCTTTGTTTGACAGGTCTTACTTGGTAGAGTGAACACCTTGGATCGTGTCTTCAGGCATTCTTTGCTAGTGATGAGGCCGTATTGGTGTGTTTTGTGCAAAGAGGATGTTGAGGGCCCGAACCACATCTTATGGAATTGTCAGGATGCACAGACTATTTGGGATTGCTTTTTTCAGTTGTTCCAGCTTAGTTGGGCCAGACCTAGTGGCTGCTGAGATATGTCATTAACCCCTCTTTTTGTGATAAGCATCGTGTTCTTTGGCAGGCAGGTCTTTTCACGATGATCTAGGCTCTTTGGTTGGAAATGAATAACAGGATTTTCAAGGATTTTAAGAGGTCTCCCAAGATGGAGTGATATTTAGCTAGGTTTAATGCCCCTGTTTGCGTGTGAGTCCACTAAGGAATTTTGTTTGTACTCTGTAGGTCTTATTTCTTTGAATTGGAGTCCTTTCTTGTATGGTTAACCTTCGGACTCCATTTGTGGGCTGACTTTTTGTATGCTCCTTGGCTTTAGGCTTCTTTGCCCCTTATGTATTTATTCTGAAAGTCAATCTTAAATATGATTCCTTCCATTTTCTTAACCCAATGCCTTTCTAAAGCCTCATTAGCTATTAAAATCTAATCAAAGATTTGTCCTCCACTCACAAAAGGCCGCTTGAGATAAGGAAATGGTGTTGGGGAGTACCCTTTTAATTGTTTCCGTCTAAGTTTTAGATATGATCTTATAAAGGCTAGTAACCAAACTAATTTGTCTAAAATCCTTGATTTTCCTAGCATCAAAAAATAAGCATTTTGTTCATGGCCGCATGCACCACATCTCTCATATAATTCATTAAGAACCCAAAACAAGTTATCTTTTAATCAGTCCAAACTATCTTGAAAGAACTTCAAAGAAAAACCATCCACTCCAAGAGCCTTAACCCATCACAACTAACACTGCTGCCTTTTTTAAGTTGGGTCCCCTTTCTTTTCTTCTTCTGCTTGCTTTCCTCCTTTTTTTCTTTCCTTTTTTGTCTTTTAGTTTATTCCAGCTGACGTAACAGTCCTAACGTGTACTACCGTACCAACTTTATGAATATGCTGCAAGATTCCCTTTTCTACTTCAGCCTTTCACCTACGCTAACGATAGCATTATCCTCAACTCAACTCTCTACCTTTTACCAATGCTATTACAGTGTGCTATAGCATTTAGCTCCTAGTACTTGCTAGCTCCCTTTGAATAGCGTTCAACATAATAATTCTGATCTTAATGCTGAAACTTAACTAACTAATATGTAACGTAGGTTGAAGCAAAAAATGGCAAGAGACACCTCAGAAAACCTATTTTTGAGATAGGTTTTAGTTTAAATTAAAAGGTATAGTTATCAACAACATTTTAGGGACTTTTCTAAAATAAGATATCCAACATCATTTACCAAGCTCAGTTTCTTTGAGTTATGAATCACTAGTGGGTGGTTATCTTTTAAATCAAGGTTTACCATCAAATTTTTTTAGTGGTTTCTTTGCTTGTTGGCACATTGAAGCTAACAATAGCAAGAGAGACCTCAGAAAACCTATTTTTACGATAGGTTTTAGTTTAAATGAAAAGGTAGAGTTATCAACATTTAACAACGTTTAGGGACTTTCTGTAAAATAAGATATCCAACATAGCCGTTCCTTTTGATATATTTTTTGATAGAGTTATATTACTAGCTCTTGGTTGGTGTAAATGTTTCTACGCCCTTTAACAGTTATTCCCTAAATGCGCTTATTACAAGTTGGTAAGCTTTCTTGTAATTGCCTATATGACTTTTTTGTATATTTCATACCATCAATGAAATATTGTTTCTCATAAAAAAAAAAAAAAAGATATCCAACATCATATACCAAGCTCAGTTTCTCTCTGTTATGAATAACTTGTGGGTGGTCGGCTTTTATTTCAAAGTTTCCTATCAATGTTTTTAGTGGTTTCTTTGCTTAGCATATTGAGTTGTTCATTGATGAAAAGATTGTAGTTTCAATTCCTCAGTGTTTTTCTGCATAATTGAACTCACTATGAAGCACCAAAACTCATGATGAACTCTCTATGCATAATTGAACTCGGGAGCTAAACCATGCTTCATAACTGCAGTCTAGGCAAAAGGCACTTGCAGATCTCCATCAAATGCAAACTGTGCATGTAAGTTGATGCACTCTCACTAATTTGGATTGGTTGGGCTATTGTTTTCTTAAATGATTTTAGACGTGGAATTCTTATATTTTATTTATCTCAACCACTTGTCCACATGTTTTTGTGCTAACAGATGGGCATGCCAATTTATCTCACTTATATTTCAATCTCTATTTGTTGGGACATTGTTGGTTTCTTCTTTTCTTTGTCTAAATGCCTATAGATTTAATTTTCTATAATATCTAACTATGTTCCAATTATCTTCAGCATATAAAGGAAAAACATATCGAGCAAGTTCATGTTTCTCACTCAAATATCATTTTGCTCAAATTTTTTTCCCATGTTCATGTGTCCAAATATTAAAAATTAATTATGATCGATGTTGGACTGTTTGGAGTATGACGATTGTTGTAGTGCTTGTATTATTATATATTGTATTATTGTAAACATCTTAGTTATTTGTATATTATCATTCTTTTATATTATCTTAGGTCAAGCTTGTATACTTGTCCATATATGTAATTTAGTGAATGGAATAGAGATAATATGATTCTCTCAAACCTTTAGTCTTTACATGGTATCATAGTTCTAGATTTCTTCCGAGGGCAATTAGAATTTTGTGAACTTTGTGAGCCTTTAGTATTTGAAGTTGGAACACTTAAAACCTTTAGGGGCCATTTGGTGGAAGGTTTTAAAAAATAGCCTGAGATTAAGATGTTACATTTTTAATAAAAAAATGAAGTATATACTTAAATAAATTAATTTATTACAATAGAATTAATTAATTTAATACATTATTAGTAAAAATTTAATGTTGTTTTATTAATTGTAAATTTATTTTAAATATTTTAACTAGATTTATTTAATTAATTTTCATAAAATAAAGTAAATAATTACATTAAAGAAAACAATTGATTGATAAACAGGGGAGAGAGGTATGACACAAAACTCATGGTCAAACCCATGAAAATGGGAGGGTAAAGAAAGTCCTTGTCCATGGGAATAAAGGATGCCTGGGAATAGCTTATCCCCAGGCAAAGTGTTCAAATCTATGTAATAAACACGGATTTTACTTACCCATGCCCATTCCCACCACTAAACCCCCAACCAAACCGTTCCTTAGTGGTTGAAGTTGAAACACTTTGAGAAAGTGTTGTTTAGTATTGTGAATCTAATATCGCAATGGCCTTTAAAAACTCTAGCCACCACCCTTTTTTTTATAAGAGACAAAGAAGGTATAATAGAAACAAGCCCCAAAAAAGGGAAAGACAACCTTAAGGCGGAGGGTAGAGAAAATCCTCCCCAAAAGACTATACAATCGCTGATTTCCAATCTTTCATAATCAAAACCCTTCCCAAAGAAGGTAATCAAAAGCCACCACCCTTACCTTTAAACCTAACCACCACTATCGCCGTTGTTGGAACCCTAGCCGCCACCATCCAAGAATGATGCACCCTACATTCCCGCTGCCATCTGATGCACCCTACATTCGGCAAGGTATGTTCACTATTTTGGCACCATACTTTGTTTGTTTGCACTCACCTTATCTGCAAGTCCAAGTCCACATCCTCTCACAAGTTTGTTGGTTCACACTCCCCTTCACTACATTGTCGTGCAAAAGTTTGTGGTAGTGTTGCTTGCGATTCTACGCTCGCATTCCTATTTTGACCTTGCTATTCATTCGCACTTTCATTGGGTTGTAGCTCCATCATGAATCTTAGCGTTCATTGCTCATCATTGTTCGCCTCACACATCATGCATGTACACTTTTTCCTAATTTATCTTCTTCCCAATTTTCTCTCCCACCTTCTGGTCCTCCCCAATTTTCTCCACCCTCTCTCGCACATCTTCTCCCTCTTCCCCATCTCTCCTCTCTACTCTCTCACATATTCTTCGTCTCTTCCCTTTGCTCTTTTTCTCCATTTTTTTATCTTCTTCTTGAACCTCTTCCCTTCTCTTTTCTTCATCTTTCTTCTTCTCCAAGCACGTACGTCTTCTCTTACATCAGTTTTGGCCAAAATTGACCAACCATTCAGCGTAGTTGGTCGATCGTGGTTGTGGAATCCTTAAAAACCGCCTTGTTCTAACCGGCGAAAACCAACATGTCGGTGGTGGGCGACGGTTCGAGCCCAAACCCGACCTCGACCGACCAATGAACACTCTTAATGGCAACCTCCTTCACTACCATGCCTTATACCAACAGCTTCTTCGTCACTAAAAGGTTTAGGAGGTTAGTAGGAAAGGTAAACTATCCTACAATGACTAGGTCAGACATAACTAACTTATGCAGTGAGTATTGTGAGTCAATATATGTCTCCTCTTATTGTTGAGCATGGGGCTGCATTGGTATAGATTCATGTTATTTGAAAGTTGCTCCTAGGCATGATTTACTATATAAAGATGGAATAGTCAATATATGTCTCCTCTTATTTTTGAGCATGGGGCTGCATTGGTATAGATTCATGTTATTTGAAAGTTGCTCCTAGGCATGATTTACTATATAAAGATGGAATATTTTGATCAGAATCTAAGGAAGATAGAAGATCAACTCCATGATATTGTATATTTGTTGGAGGTAATCTAGTTTCTTGGAAGAGTAAGAAACGAAATATGGTGTCATGTTCAAGCGCGAAATCAAAATATAGAATGATGACATTGTAAATTAACTTGGATATATCAACTTCTAAGAAACATTGACACAAACAGAACATGACACGATGATACATCAATTTCTAAAAAAATTAGGACACAGACATATTGGGATACTTTTTTTTTAGGATATATGTAAATTTAACATAAAAATACTAGATGTAATCAACTAAAAAGCATGAAATGTCAAGTTAATTACAAAACACATCATCTCATTCAACAAAACAAAGTTTCTAATGCAAAGGAAATTAAAGCTATCCTCTTTCGTGCGTAGTGGGTGGAGTTCTTTTTTGTGGAAGGTGGAATCGTGGGAAGGCAGAATTTAGGGCTTCTAATCGCGGGAGGCAGAATCCTGGGGTTCTTTTTTATGTTTAAACATTATGGTTTATGGGCCCTAAAAGTGGCTGGAGTGATCTTTTCCAGTTTTTCTTGTGTTGAAAATTAAAATCCTTGTTAAATGGGCATGTTAGACACGTGTCTGGAACGACATATTCGTGTCCAACAAGGAAACTCCCCTAAAATGTAGAGTCCGAGTCTCGTAGGAAAAAAGAAATAGAAACATGTTTGGTAATCATTTTTTATTTTTTGTTCAATACAATTTTAAATTTAAAAAGGTAAAAGTTTTATATGAAAATTAATTTTTTAAATCAGGTATTCAACATTTTTACGTTTTATTTATGCATTGTATGAGTAATGATAAGATAGATAAAATTAGGAGCTTTAGGTCACAATCCCAATGTGAACCTCTTAAGCAGAGATTCAAGAATCTTCCTCATTTTTCATTTGATATCTTCTCTTCCAGATTAAATAAGCAGTTGACTAGATCATTGAACTGTGCATAGACACCAAAACTTTCTTCTTTTATCTGGACGTTCTCAAATTGTCTAGTGAAAGAATTTGTATATTTTCCAACATGAGCGTAGTTCAACCGTTAAGACACATACTGATGCAGTCTCGGGTAAAATGAAGATTTCATTGATTACTCTCTGTTTTACCGCAGCTTGTGGTCTGATATTTGTAGTGCAGAACAATGAAATTGAAGCTAACAAACTCACCACACCCAACAACAATGAAATTTAAGCTAACAAACTCACAAGTCACAACCACACCCAACTAACTAAAATAGCCGTTGGAGTCAATAACAGCCTAACTAATTATAGCAGCCCTTGGAATAAGGATGTCTACAATGAGCTGTTGAACAGTACCGCTTACTCTCATCATCTATACCTTTCCTTAAGGTCGATGGTTCAAATTTACACCCCATGTATACTTAAAAAATATATATAGAATTAAAATAATTATAAATAGTGGATAGTTTGGAGAATGTCACATGTCTCTTTGGCAATCCAATGTTCAATACACATTACTGAAAGCCCGAACAGGAATCTAAAAATGAATAGGAACCCTTATCTTGCAAGCTTCCTATCGTTATTCTTGAAACACCACCCCCCAGGGTTTCATCCTTACCCAGATGGCAGAAAGTTCATATGGGTTACTGAAAGAACACAGTACTCCTCGAGCTTAAGGGAGACCACAGTTTGCAGGAGAAGGGGAAAACATAATGGGATTATCTCGAGCTATTCACCACTGTATGGTTAAACCATAAGATTAATGTATTGTAATCCCAAAACATATAAAAATTAATTTTACCATCTCTTGGAATTTTTATGCTTTAAATATGAAGACAGAATACGTCTTCTGCATTTTCAATGTTATTAATGAAAACATACATTTATCAGCAAGATTTAGTAGTGCACAGCATTTTAGAAACCTTTCAATTAATGGTCTAGAGTATTTAAAGCCAATCTCAACGGAAAAAAAAAAAAAAGTTCCTTTGCCCAATCTGCTTTTATTTCTTCCGTGTCTTGAAATATGGAAGAGATCCCTGACATAATTGTTGATATTATAGCTGGAAAAGTTAAGTGACATTCAGTGCCAACCTGAGTCACAGCTAAAGTTCATAAGCGAAGCATGGCTACAGGTATACGGTTATGTTTTGCTTTAAATTGCTATACCTCAGTATGATCTACTTTTAATAAAAATTTTATGTTCCCAGATTGTTGAGTGTAGGCGAGTTCTTAAATGGACTTATGCCTATGGATATTATCTACCTGAGCGTGAACATGCGAAGAGACAGTTCTTTGAATATTTGCAAGGTGTGTCTTTTCCTTTGAATTTGAGATTGAATGGTTCTCATTTAGTCGGTTCCCATTATCTGATTGATAAATGAGGGCATATTGGTTCGTTTTTTACACAGGTGAGGCTGAATCTGGGTTGGAACGACTCCACCAATGTGCAGAAAAGGAGTTGCAAGTTTACCTAAATGCCGATGGTCCTTCAAAAGATTTTAACGAGTTCCGTACCAAACTTGCTGGACTAACCAGGTGATTCTTGTAGACATAACAATGCTTTTGATGTAGTTAAGCCTCGAACTTTCCAAATAACATTATGATGTTAGGATCTTGAATTCATAGTTAAGGTTTGTTGTAATTTAGCGCATAACAAGGGGTAAATGCTCCACGTGAGATCAATGCTGTTAATTTCTGGAACATTCTCATGAAAGTGGATTAAGAAGATACTGAAAGGATTTACTGAGGTTAACTGAGAATGTAAGGTTGATGCGCGTTGGACATATCCACTGCTGGAAGAACTTTCCTGGAATTATCATTGATTAGGTTTACCGTTTATCATGATAAGATTGTTGCTGGAGATGATTTTTACTTATCTTTCCAGCTTTATTGATGGTAATATGCAATGTCATCATTTTTCCTATTATTGACTTCTCGAGGCATTGCTATAACAGTGTAACTCGGAATTACTTCGAAAATCTAGTACGTGCTCTTGAGAATGGTCTGGCCGATGTGGACTCCCACGGTACCTGCAGCAGAACTGCGAGCTCAAAGAGTACTGGCAGCTGTAGGAGTAAAGGTGGTAAGGGCAAGATGAGCGCATTCCGAGCTAGTGGGTCAAGTCGGAATATTGATGATACCGACCATTGGTCTTGTGAACATTGCACCTTTGCAAACGTCAAGTCAGCTACCATCTGCCAGATGTGCCAGCAAAGGCGATAACCATATTCACCGCTGGAAAACCAACATGGATGATGAGGCGTTCATTCCTCCCATCATCTGTTCTCGCTGGTCGGAATGTTCAAGTGCATTATTTGGCTTTCAGAAGGAAATAACTCATTTTATTTCAGGTCATCGGATTTCGGACCAGCGCAACTGGACCAAGGCATAGGAGTGTTTGAGAAACTGAATATCAGCTGTATATAGTTCCTACTCTTTGATTGTTTTACGTTCATTTATAGCATCTTATAACGTGTACCCAACTTGTGATAGTGTATTTATAGATACATAATACGTATAAATATATATATCTGTATCAAGCATTAGATGCAGACAGGCCTTTGAGTCAATAAGCTGCCATTAACTGTTGTAAGAATTATTTCAACATTCTGCACCCTTCACTGCTACTTCACATAGAAGGGATTGTATCTGAATTCAAATTTGCAACCTTATGATATAGTTTTTCCTTTTTCATTTTTCATTTCACCATTACAAATTTACAATTTGGATATAAGGCATGTTACTATACCGATATCTTATCCAGTTGAGTTATGCTTAGTTGACAATAGTGTTATATACAACTTTTGGATGTTGTGAACCGACGTAAACTTTTTGTTTAGATTTTCAGTTGGAGAGTTTCTGTTTGATTAACTTTTCATTTCGATTTCCTGTTGAGTTGGATTACTGTTTTTGTTCAAGGAATTAATACGGTAAATGGGTGGTTTTTTTTCCTAACATATTAGAGTGAATATTTGAATATTTAACCTTTAAAATGGATGTTTAATGTCTTTAATAGTTGAATAATTGTCTTTAAATGTACATTATAGGGTAGTTATCAAGTGAAATTGAATCTCGTTTTAAACCATTAAAATGGTTCAATGTGTGTGATAATATATTTATAAACTAGTAGTTGTTTCTCATTAAATATTTAGTTTAATTTAAAATAGTGTTAGTTTGTTTATTAACATTTTTTATAAATTTTGTAGGATTATTATTTTACAATATTATATGATTTATAATACATTTATATATTACCTGTTTTAATTTTAACAAAATTAAAATGAGTTTATAATATGAAATAATATAATTATCAAAGTTTTTGTCTTTTAAATCTAATTTTGCATTTTAAAGTTTCAAATTCGAAATCTGAAAATCCTATAATTTTTACTATCATAATAAATATTCAAATTCATTTAATTCTTGAAAATAATAAACAGAGTTAGATTTAGATTGTATACCAAACATCCCCTTATAATTTTACTAATTTTTAAGTTTTAAAGGCCTTTTAATTTATCTTCACGAGTTCTTGAGATTGCTATTTGTCTAAAGATGTTTAAATCCTTCCTTTTGTCTTCAAAATGTCTTCAAAATCTTTAGCTCATCTTCAAAAGATCTTTTCTTGATTTTCCAAATGTGTTCATTTAATCTTCAGAAAGACTTCGTAAAGTCTTCAAAATCTAGGTGGTCTTTCCTAAATCTTCTATAGCTTTATAAATTCTAGATCGTCTAACTCTTTCGATAGTCTTTAGAGTCGCCAAAACCTTCTCTAACTTCTGGTCTCAAGATCTTTTGAATTTTTCAAGTCGTCAAATAGTCTTTAATCTTATAAGGATTGTCTTTCTAGATTCTTTACTTGCTAAAATGGGCGAAGCTCTCTATTTTCTTGCAATCAGCTGTTCGCCTTTAGTTAGAAGTAGAAGGAAAGGGCGCGATCATGATAGGACTCAAGGAAGAAGTCCCGATTAACTCTCTGCTAGTAGCTGCGGTAAGACGGGGGGAGGCACCCAACATAATGAGATTCTAGCACAAAGGGACGCTGCCGAGATTGCAGCGATCTATATGACCTCCAGGCGGTACAAAATCAACCTCTTCCATAGAAGCTCGGTAAT
Source organism: Momordica charantia (assembly GCF_013281855.1). Classification (NCBI taxonomy): domain Eukaryota; kingdom Viridiplantae; phylum Streptophyta; class Magnoliopsida; order Cucurbitales; family Cucurbitaceae; genus Momordica; species Momordica charantia. The sequence goes on from NW_028275166.1 coordinate 28,741,051, forward strand.
ATGGAACCTCTCAATACCTCTTGTTCCCTTATGAGGTCCTATCGAGATACGTAGGCCCAAGCATTTCCCCTCTTCTCGCACGTAATGGTGATTACAGCGGTTCCTTCTGGTCCTAGAAAACATCTGAATCTATGGAGACACTCTCTCATGGTCTTTCTGGTACAAGCTACAACTCCAAGAGCTTCAGGAGTCTGTCCCGCTCGATCTTGTCGTGTTGATAATCTGAGTCTTCAAAATCTTCAAAGCTATTGTTCAAACACATATCAATTGAGGGATACCAAGTTTAATAGCAGCTGAAGACCATTGGACTTTGTCTCATTGTCGAAATCATAATCATTTGAGTTTGTTTAAAGGGCATCCCAAAAATATTTGGTTCGAAATATTGGTCTCCAATTATTTTTGGATTGGAACTCTCCAAAACATTTTGGCTTAGTTGGATTTGGGAAATTTGGCTTGCTTAGAAAGCTCAAATAGTGATTATTATTGAGGATCATAGTGAAGCGAAACCTAAGGTTGGCAAACTCTCTTCCCAAACTTGAGCTAAACTTAGGAAGCCAAACTCGGTTGAAGCCAAGCTCGTGTATGGAGAGGAGTTTTCAAATTCAAGTTTAATGGAAGAAATCAATGTATGTGTTTGAATAGTAGCTCATTGTACCAGGTTCTCACACGTCATTTTTATTTCTTAAATATAGCTTCATAAACTTACACCTAAAACACAATTTTTCTAAATTTAGATCTTCCAAACCCTTTGACTACTTTTTGAGCCTAGAGCTGAGTTTGGTATCGAAAACCTAACCAGTATTTGGGATCAAGATTTTTGGAGCATAGATTTGATTCTTCAAACCCTTAGGCTTGAACAATAAACACTATTCAAACCCTCAAGTGCAATCATATATGTTATATATTGTGATTTAACAAAACATTGAAAACTTTTAATTAAATTACAGTTTTTAAATAGTTATTTTCTAAACTACCCCATTTCTAGAAAATCTTCTCTTTTTTATTACATTATATTTAAATTGCCCATGTAGAACTCTAACATTTTCTTCATATATATATTTTTTTAAGAATGATGGGTCAAAGTATACATTCCCTCCTTGTTTTGCCAAAAACCCATATCATAAGATCGCTGTGGGCGAACGAACAATGGAATTTTGAGCACTGAAGGAGCGAAATCGGCTGCAGAGCGGATGAAGATGAACATCTTCGTTCTTCTAATCTTATTTTGCTTTGCCATTTCTTCTTCCCTTGCAATAGCAGCTGAAAATGGAGGATCCTCTTATTCAAAACCCAGTAATGGGAACAACAGAACAATCGTGGACGCGAAGGGGGCGCCACAATCTGTAATTTGGGTGGTTCAGCTCTCTGATCTCCATTTCAGCGTTCACCACCCGGACAGAGCTCTCCACTTCAGGGATTTAGTTGCCCCTGCTCTCGCCATGATCAATCCTTCTCTGGTTCTTATCACTGGTGATCTCACAGGTTCTGCTCTCCCTGTATTTGGATTTTATATCTATTCATTTCATTCTTGTTCTTTTAAATGCGCGATGGATATAAATCTCTGATATTTTAGGACCAGGAGTTTGTTTTATGTTTTGAATACTATGTCTCTAGAGTCTAAGGCATGGTAGCTATTTCTGTCGGGACATTGCGGGCAGAAATTATTTCAGATTGTGGTGAAACTTTATTTGAAGCTACAACAACCAATTGCTTTCATTGTAATCTTTTTACTGTTCCTTTTGACTATTTCCCTCTCTTAAGGATGGCTAAACAAGAGTTTTGGATCCTTCTAATAACTTGTTTTGTTCGAAGAGGAGAAGCAGTACTGCATTGAGTGTACTGTGGGTTGCAGCATTCAGTTTTGTCATTTTAATTATTTGTTGAATTACAAGTTTGGTCCTAAAATATCAGGGTTGTGTCTTAAAGATCCGTCAATTTTAAATTTTTGGTACTATTATACATTTTTTGAAGTTTGGGAACCTGTTAGACACAACCTAAATATTCAAGGACTAAATTTGTAATTTAACCTTCATAATTTTTGAACGAGCTTGAAGCTCGAAGAGAAGGAGAGACCGAAATGTGAAATGCACATATGAAGAGAATGAGCTCTGCTTGAATGGCACTGGGCAATACCATACCATTCATTAAATAGTATGTGCAGTACAACGTAATAGACATATGTTGCAGAATAACAGGTTGGCGAATGAACAACCATAAGTGGCGCCAAATGGGGAACGAGCAAAGAAAAACATGTAATGAAAGTTGCCATCAACTTTATCATGGTTTATGGCATATCCTACATCACTTGATATTTTCAATTATGTCTACCAATGTGGATACATCAGCTTACAATGTATAATTGCAGCAAATTAGTACTTGGACTTTTGCAACATTTTATTTGCATGATATAGTAGGTTAAATGCGGATTTTTGAGTAACATGTAGTAATTGCATATGAATGCGGACTCTAGCTATACTATTCACACATAACCCTCTCAAGTATAGATGCTTCATCTTTTTAGTCCTTTGTGTAGAAGTGACAAACGATGTCAAAAAAATGTTTATAACCATTGAGACTTTTCGATATTTATCAGATGGAAAAAGCAAGGATTTGTTAACCATGAAACAAAATGAGGAGGAATGGATGGAATATCAAAATGTAATGGAAGATGTTATAACAAGAAGTGGACTAGACAAGAGCATCTTCTTTGACCTTAGAGGAAATCATGATAAATTTGGTGTTCCATATGTTGGTGGTTCATTTGACTACTTTTCAAAGTATAGCATCAATGGGCTGCTGAGCCGAAATGCAAATGTGTATAGTGTTACTGTTCAGGTTAGTTATTTTCTTTAGATGAGCTATGTGATGAGTACATGTACATAAAATATTATGGTTCTAATATAGTCCTCCTTTTATAAGCTGGGTAAAATATATGCTCTCAGGTTTCCTGTAAGATAAATGGAAAAACCATGTAGATTAGGAAGCCCCATTGGAAGATAGAACTTTTGCTCATTGCCAAGCACATCACAAATATGACCTTCCAACAACCGTATTTGTCCTTAAATGTATTCCAAAAAATTGCTTAAATTTTACTTTGGTCTGTCAGATTATCCTGTGGGTACCCCACTACCAAAATCAATCTCTAAAATGACAAAAAAAAAAATGGACGTCAAGTGAAGTTGCAACTACCATGAGTATCTATGGAATATTTAGGTATAGAAGAATTCTTTTTAGGCCAGAAGTCCTTTTAAGATGAGTTTTCTACGGGGCCACAAATGAACCGCCAAACTGTCGAACTATCCTAGACAGCTACGGACAAGAACTGAAGCTTATCCTCGGCATTTGAACTGGCAGTTAATTTGCTTCACTTACTACAGATGTAGAATGAAGTCATTCATGTTGAAACTCTAGCTTCAAGGATATAACTGAGAAATTGAATGTGCTTAAGCCTAAATACTGGAAATTTATTGATTAAAATTTTTGTACTGTTTATTATCTTTGATATGAATAAAAGTATGAGATTTGATAAGTAGGACTTTTGCAACTGCAAACACCGGCCACATTGGCTAATTTTTTATTTAAAAACCACTCATATTAATAGATTTCTTTTGTTCCATCATTCAGGCTGGTCAACATAAATACCTCTTTGTTGGATTTGACAGCACCATGTCTGTTGGTTTGAGAGGCCCAACAAATCTCCTTGGGCATCCAACTGATCAGCTATTAACTGAGTTAGATTTGGAGCTCTCTCAATGGGATTCATCGACGACCGATCCAGTAACTAAGATTTCTTTTGGCCATTTTCCTCTCTCATTCACAGCTTCCTCCCTCTCTGGAAAAAATCTAAGAGATATCTTTCTGAAACATTCTCTATCTGCTTATTTGTGTGGACATCTCCATACAAGGTTTGGTAAAAATTTGAAGAGGCATCATCATTCAAATTCTAGTATTTTGTCACAGAAGTTTTTCCAGTTTAATATGCACCAGATGTCTTCTGGAAGTACCACCAACTGTTCGTTTGAAGTGGAACCAGTTCAAGAATTTTGGGAGTGGGAGATGGGCGACTGGAGGAAGAGTAGAGCAATGCGAATTTTGGCCATTGATAATGGTCGTGTGTCATATCTTGACATTGACTTCAAGTCTGAAACTAAGAAAACTATTTTGTTGCCCACATTTCCATTAGATTCTCGCTTCATGTCAAGGTATTCATTGCCTCACAATTATAAATGTCAGTTGATCGCTCCTTCATCTTATCAGTTGATAAGAGCACTGGTTTTTTCAATTTCTCCTACCGTATCTGTTGTGGCTAGAATATATGACTCTAGTCCTGGAGTCCTCAGTTTGATCCTAGAAGAATCCATGAGTAAATCGTTGGCAGATAATATCTCAAGGGGAGATCTTTATACTGCTCCATGGAATTATAAAGCCTTTGAAGACCCATCTCCTGATAGATATTATCTGCAAATAGAAGCAACTGACATTGCAGGAAGGTCAACTTTATCCGACCTGAGGCCATTTTCTATCAATGGTCTCACTGCAAAAGTGTCCTGGACATGGAGTGAGTTCAAGGTTATGGGAGTTCAATGGGCTGCCTTGTACTACCCTGTACTCTGGTCTTCTCTGTTTATCATGCTTTCGATGCTTATTCTTCCAAAAGCGATCCTTATTTATTCCAAGAAGCAGTACACTTTCAACAATTTCAAGGCGAATAAAAGCTTCCTAAATGGCACAGCATGGGTTATACAAGAGCTCAGCAACGTTCCCATGGCATGGCTCTGCATGTTAGGTTACTTAATCTACCTTATATCCTTCCCATGGTTTATTGGGCAAGTTCTCACAGATGGCGAGGATAGGGGATACATGACCTATATGGGATGGGTTGTCAAAACTTCAACTGAAACGGACAAACATAAATATATTGGTTCTCCAGATATAATGGTGGTGGTTCTTTCCCATCTTCTTTTTGTGATTTACCCTGCTATTTTCATCACGGTTGCTTTTGCTGCCGAACGAGGAGTCTATGGGGAGTATTTCCTCTCTCTTTTAGCAAAGAAAGAAGATGATTATGGTTACAATAATAAGAGGCCTGAATCGTTTGATTTCAAAAGCAGTGGGAGACTTAATTTTTGGTTTAGATGGAGGTGGATTCGGAAGGGTCTCCTGATCATTTGTGCAGTAATATGTTGGAAGCATTTTTTGGTAAGTCATTTTCAAGTAATCTATTCCTTTAACCATTTAGAAGTTGTTCATCTCTCAGCGATAAATTTTTTTCTCAAACTCACCTTTTGCATCTTTTAACCATTTAGCTGTTTATTTCTCATAGATAAACTTTTTACTCAAACTGGCTTCCTAAGATTAGCTCTAGAGTGTGAAAAATAAATTCAGACATTGAGTAACTATTGAAGGCTAATTTGTGAATTCTCTATCTTTAGCATATATAGATAGGTATAACTAAAACTACTGAGTGTCACCGCCCTTTCTAAGTTACCCCTTTAAATTGATCAATCTTTCTTTAGAACTGAAGGACATAGTAGTACAACCTATATAGAACACATCCTATTTAAGTAAGGTCGTAATTAGTCAATCTTTCTAATATCTTCGAAAGTAAAATCTAAACAATGAGTGATGCATAATGTACAATATAAATGAGGTAGTTTTGCTTCCAAATTTTGGCATGTCGCCAAATAATGAATGAAGTCACTCACTCCCTTAGAGGGAAAAAGAAACAAGGCAAGAAACTAATTTTGATTCCATTGCCCCCTTAAGGCCATTAGATTCAGAAGGGCTACTAACTACTATATATCAATTCATAGTGTTTTTCTCACAGAATTGCAGGGCTGTTATGAAGGCTTATGAGATGAATCCATTTCTCCACTTTCCTGTGTACTGCTTCGCAACACCAGTGTTGTTGGCTTATGTTGCTTACCAAACCAGAGGCATCAACTGACCATTGGCCGCTTGATTTAGACTAGCTTTTAATCTGCTTCAACTATATTCTGCTCTAGAAGCAATGAAACATCATCCGATACAGCCATACACAGCACTCAACAGAATGCTTTTCCTAACTTATAGGGGTAAGCACAGATTAAAAGGAACATAATTCTTGGTTATAATGCTCATTGTGTTGCAGAAAATGGGTTGAAATCCAAATGAGAATCTAGGGTTGGTAGAAGAGATAGTGCCATCTTTTAGATTTTGCTGTATGTTTTTTGTAAGTTAGTTTTATTCCATAAAATTCTGTCTCATCCTCTTTGATTACTATAGGTTGGTTTGGTAGTTCTGTTATTTTTAGAACAAATTTTTGGGTGGTTTTGTTAGAGTAAACATCTACTTTCTTGTAGTGGTAGTCTTTGATTGGCCACCTTCCAAGGTATAAATTATAATATTGATGGTGTTTAATTGAAATAAACCATTCATCTTGCAGTGGTAGTCTTTGATTTCTACATTATTTAGCATTAGCTTGTATAGAACCTAAGAAAACACCTTATGGACCTTATAGACTATGAGTTTCAATTATCCAAAATTAACAACAAAAATAATAATAACAATAATCTTTTATCTCATCTTTTATCTCACTGCCTTGGCAGCCTAACTCACAAGAGCTTGGGATCTCTTGGTCGTACTGGTTCAGAAGTCTCAAGTTCAAACTTTTTCTGATGAGTTTAATACCAAAAATCCTTGATGTCTCTCAAGTTCAGGCCTTAGGACGGGTGCAAGTGTCCCTAAATATAGGAAACCAAAGCATCGACTCCCAATTATCAAAAAAATAATAATAATAATCTTTTATCTAACTCTCATCTATTAACTTAAGGTTACTCCTCTAAAAATGTATGGAGCTAAATTGTAAACTCTCATGCATTATAGAACGAGTTAAATATAACTACTAAATTTATTTCATCATGGTTGGCTGTCATCACCTACAAAGGAAATGGCTCATTAAAGCTCTGGAAGCCCTAGCAATTTTAGGACTCAAAGCGCTGAACTGATCCCTTACCTTTGATGCCGAAATTAAAATCGAGGAGGAATTGGATTGTTTGGAAGCTATGAATATCATCGATAAATCTACCGTGGAGCTTACCGAAGTTTCTCTGGTTGTTGAAGATATCTAGAAGGAGGCGGATCCTTGCCAATCGAAAGGTTTCAGACACATTTCGAGGGAAACGAATGAAATTGCTCGTGGTTTAGCGAGGAAAGCGTGCAATGAGGGTTTTTCTTCTTCGTGGACTCTGAAAAGTCTATTTCACTCCTGTAGTTACATTTTATTTCTTCTTAAGTACTGTTCAACCTCTAATGAGTGACCCATTCCACATATATATAATCCTCTATTCCATATAAATATCAACTTAGTACATAATCATTCATCATTCAAAGTCATAGTTCATAGTGACATTGCAGGTGAAAGGGAGTATTATCTATATAATAGAATACATAATCTCTATTTTTTTCAATTCATCACATAATGTAGGTTGCTATATTAAGCCATAAACTCCTGAAAGAGAGTTTGAAATTTCTCCATCTCCTTCTTGGGAAGAGCCACCAAAACATTCACTCCACTGCTTTTTCCACTTCCATTAATGTCAGGAAACAGCAATATGATGTCCTTCCTATGATTCACCAAAGGACAACTATACTTTGGCTTTCCCCATGGATATTCAACCTCTGCAAACCCTAATCTCCACCATGAAGACACCAAGAACTCCCCATTTGGAAACCCCTTGTAAAGCTCTCCCCAGTCTATGGCCGATCTTGCGTACTCGTCCGTCATCCTCGCCGCTGCCTCCGCCACCATCTCCACCACCCTCGAAAACGGCCCGTCTTCTAGCTCCTTGCATTTCGTAGTGGTGTACACTGTCAACACTCCGTTCCCGCAATACGACTTTGGCAATGGAGGCTCCAATCTCGACCTGCATTATTCAAAATATATTGAGTAAAGTATTCAAATGTAATGTAACCCATCAACTCTAACAATTTAATACAACCTCGCATCCTATCCGTGAGTGTTCAGGCCAGACTAATCTCACGGACAATCACCTAATCCTACAACATTTGATACTGGGAAACACATAGAAATTACTAATTTTTAAGGTAGGTGGTCATCATCATGGGATTTGAACTCATTCCCTCCTAATAAACCCAGAAATAGTGAAAGTATTAAAAAATATATAAATATATGAATAGATGTACCACAACTTATCCGCTTAAATTTATCACAACTACGACCTTAGATCCACAGCGTAGAGCAACGTGGACGGTCTTTCACGGTTGTTCTCTGCATCGAACGATAGTGCCTTGCATCGCCAGACGAGCGCGGTGACGACATTGAAGCTGCTGATGCGAAGATTCTCGCTGCCGTCTCCGCCGCATCTAGTGGTGGGCCCCGCCTTGTGCTTAAGGGCAGCAATGTCCATGGCAGTTAGTTTGAAGATGTTGAAGTGGAGATCCCGTGGGGTGGCTTCAAAGAGTGGTGCGTTCGATGAGTCGGGAGAGGGCAGCTTGAGGAGTTCGTGATGTGGGAAAGTGACACGTGGAGGGGATCGGGCGGCCAAGAGGCGTCTGTCATGGCAGGGAGTCACAGCCAGGGGCATGTTAGCAGCTAGAGCTGCCAAGTTTTCTAGGAACATCTTGAAGCTCAAGCCGTCGAGTGTGGAATGGTTCGTTGAGAAGCCCATTGCAAAACCACCACATTTGAATGAAGTAACCTACAAAAAATTTCAAATTTAGATTCAAATTATTACAAAATTTAAAATACACCTATTTCATAATTCACTTCCTCTTAATAACTAATATAATCAATTATTAAATATATAAGTCATCAGTCATACAATTAATCATAATATACGGCGCGGTTGATCGTAATTGGAGACTTTTGCTAATTCGAGCCTAGCTAATATATAAGACACCTATTTATACCTTTTTAAATTTAAAAGTTCAATCTCCCAAACGGTAGAGTCAATCGTTTTCGTTCTTAAGAAAAAATTCAAAATTTTATATTATATATATACACACATACATCCATATACATAATCATTCAGTTTCTAAAATTGGGGTTGGGGGCAAATTAAAATTGATAAGTGGGAGACAAATTATAATGGGATAACGAGTTAGAGGAAAATTACTAAATCTTTAGGTATTATATATATTTTTTTAATCACAACAAGTGGTATAATTTTGCCTAAAATTATATTATTGTAGTTGTACCATACCATACTCAATTATTGTTTTAGAAGGAAATAATATAATCTAGGTTGAAAAACACATCGGTGTAACGATTTAGTCATTGTAAAAGTAACAATTTAATCCCTTAATTAACAATTTAGTCCGTGTAGTTTAAAATTTGTAACAATTTAGTCCCTATCGTAAAAAAATTTATTAAAATTAAGTGTCAAATTTTATTAACAATTTAATATTTCTAATTCATAAACATATTTGGTCTCATTTTAGTTTATCAATCTATACATTCAAGAAACTTAACAACAAAAAAAATCGTTACCAACTTTAAATTACAAGGACTAAATTGTTACATATTAAATTTCAAGGACTAAATTGTTATCAGTTTGAAAGTATAAATACTAAATCATTACAAACTAAAGTTCATGAACTAAATTGTTACTTTAACGAAAATATAGAGATTAAACGGCATTTGACATCAAATAAGAGTTTTTTTTTTTTTTTACGGACATTAAATCAGAGTTGAGTAAAAGATGGTGGCAATTAATTAAGAACTTAAACTAGACACGTGTCTATAATTATTACCACCGCTCCAAAATAAATGGAACTGTCAGGGTTGTTGCCAATTGCCAATTGCCATTTATTTATTTATTTGGGAAAGAAAATCATTTTCTCTTTAACCTCCTTTGGAGGTTTTTTGGCTTGTGAAGCTGTTACTTTCCCATTTAAAAATATTTTATTTGAAATTACATGCGTAAAATAAATATATATTTTATAGTTCATTTGATACATGTGAAAATACATTGTTAATAACTTTTTCGAGAGTAGACGTGTTAGAAGCTAAAAATTGCACTACTTTAGAAAGTTTACGGTGAAGATTGCAACACAGGTGTAATTTGATGAAATTGAAAATTTAAGGTAAAAATTGATACATCGTTGAAGTTAAAATTGATCATTTTCATTTTCATTTTCTTTGAGGATCCTTGCTATTTTATTATTTTTTTTAGGAGATTTAGAGTGTAAATTAACAAGAAAAATTAAAATATTTTATGGGAACTTTTACAAATAAAAAGTAATTATAAATATGGTGTCAAAGTGAGCGTAATTTAACGGTAATTGACGTATATCTTCAACCAAAAATTTTTTGTGAGTTCGATCTCCCATCTACATATTGTACTAAAAAAATTATAAATATGATATCTTTTATTTAAAAATTACAAATATAGTATTAATTAACTATCAATAATGGTAATCAATGCCTTTGAATGGGGTGAAATTCTCTAATTTTATCGGAAATAAGACTTTTTTTTTTAATTCAATATGTGTGGCAGTGAGACGACTTTTTTCTTGAAGATGTAGTCCTTGGACTAGGACAATAATTTTTCCTCATTTAATTTCGGGGATAGGGGCAAACAATGGGTTGTTCATCACCCAATCAATAATTTGTTTTTTTAATTATTTGTTGAATATATTTATTAATTTTTGGGTTCATAAATTAAATATTTAATTAAATTTATTATTAAAACTAATAAATAGTTAAAATTTTAATTTTCTATAAGCTTTTAACTTTAAAATGTATTATTACTGTTTATTTATTTTTAAAAAGAATTTCAATTTTCTTGTTTTGGAAATACTTTTCGTCCCTTACTAGATTTTGTATTAATATTATTGGAAAATTAAGTTTTTTTAGTACATGGAACGAAATCAAACTCACGACCTCTTGATTGGAGATATATGTCAATTACTGATGAACTAAGCTCATGTTGGCAAAGTTAAGTTCTTTATTAGAAATAAAAAAGAAAATCATATATCGATTAACTTTCATTAGCCTTAATTTTTTCGTTAGTATTAGAAAAATAGTTATGTTATTGGTGAGAAATATAACGAAAACTAGTTATGTCATTGGTGAGAAATATAACCTTTTCTAGGAAGGTTGAGATGGAAATTTCAACCTCAGACCCTTTCGAAAAGGTAATAAAAGATGTCATCGTGAAAAATTAATTGAGGTACACATGATTAAATAAACAGTATGTTAAGAAATTTCCAACCAAATATAGTTAAATCAAGTGGTTGACCGGTAAAGCATATCAAAGTATACGTTAAGCTCAAAACAAGTAAAATAACACGAGCGATCGAGAAGGTACATACCTGGAGAATGACAAGCGGATGGTCATGAGGCTCCAAGCCATCCAAAGACTTAGAAACCAAGTGGTGGAAAGCAGGATTTGGGTGAACCAAGTCTCCAATCTCATCCAAAGAGTAGGCACTAGAGGCCACCACAAAGCCAGCCCCAGCGCCATTGCAATCAATCTCCAAACGGCCATTATTTTCAGAGCAAATCTTCAACCTTCCAGCCAAGAAGTCATAGGCCACTAAGAGCTGAGAAAATGAAGTTTTGATTTTCTGAGTCACAACTTGGGGTGGAAAATGGCTGTGGGGTGGGAAAAAATGGACTGTTTCAACGCTGAAGTTGAGGACTTGGTCGATGTTTGTCAAGAACAAGGATTTTCTGTTGGTTTGTTGGGATGGAAAGATTAGAGAAGACTCCTTGATGCTCACTTTGAGGTCTTGTACAAGAGGAGGGTCTTGGTAGAGGGCTCCCATGTTCTGGTTCATGTTTTGTTTTGTGTGGTGGTGCCTTTTTCTTTTGCCTGGTTTTATACCCAAAACTTAGTGAATGGATGGGATGGAAAAAAAATAATCGACGTTCTTAAGGATGAATAAACCACCACTCAACCCAAAAGTCTAAGTTGATGACAAAGTGATGGAGAAAATCTATTATGTATTTTTTACTATCACATAGATTTCTCTTCCCGACTCTAATTAAACAAAACACTCTCTCAAAATAAGTATCGGTCAGTTAACTAGAGCTGGTGTACCATGCTTAAATATTTCAATTGAGATGATTAAAACACATGACTATAAGCTCCTTTTATATCATTTGGAGCACACTCTCTTCTTGTATTTTTTTGATGTGGGACAAACTTCAATTCAATTTGTCAAGACCCAACATGTACTAATTAGTATCAAATTGGGATATCTTGAGTTTTAAATTATTCTATGTTGATACAGTTACTAGCTTGTTGAGCTTTTAATTTTTTTGGAATTGATGTCGTGTGGATTACATTATGGATCCCTATAATCGAGATTCGTTGTTTGGACTGAACAAGAGAGTGACCAGCACAGGACTTGAATTCAAAACCTCATTATAGGTGATACCACAAGGTCCAATGCTTTTGCCACTGTACTATCTCTCAAGAGACAGCTTTTAAGTCATTTCAGTCTAATTTTTTTTTAGGTTCAAATATTAATGTGATTTACAAAACTCAATGCATGAACTATTAATACTAATTGAGGAAGAAAACGGTGACGTTGTATAAACTAAAACAAAACATCTCTTTCTCTATTACCATTTAAGGTCGGACACATTTGATTTTTCGTGTATAATTCTCGATCGATAGGTCTAGTTTTGGAGGTATAGTCATACATGGAATTGCAAATAAGTGGCATCAATATGATCATACTATATTATTCGTCATCTCTCTATCCATAGGTTATGATATATACATATATAGTTTTTATATATATTCTATGTTTTGATTTTAGAGGTCTTTTCTCCATGTAAGTTGAGAAATGGACATTTGAGCCCAATTTGTTTCCCAAAGTGAATGGCAGTGCTGAATAAGGTTGATAAAGTACACAAATATTAAAGCTCACCAAATACAGCTCCCTCTCTTCATGATATCGCGTTAGTCAACTGCGAGTTATACCGACACAAACGTGAAGGAAATAAAAGTCTTCCCCATCACTACTCCTTACCCGCGGCAGTTTAGTTCAAAAGTTTCTACCAAATCTCTAAACTTTTAATTTTTTTTTTAAGAATATCTAATTTTTAATTTTATGTAATATACGCATTTGATTATATCTCAAAACTAAGGTGACTGGTCCCATATTTGGACTAGATTCTTGTTTGAGTTTTTGACTCTGTATGGAGACTTTGGATCGAATCATAACTGCCTGCTTAAGATAACAAATTCTAGTGTTTTTTTTTTCACAATCCTACGTTGTATTTAAAGTTATCTAACACTAATTTGGTTAATTTAGTGCTTACCTGATATAATAACAATTTTATTTAAGAGTTGAAAGTTGGATGACATATTAAAATAATTTTAAGTATATAATTAAATATTTTTACGTGGAAATTTAAAATTGAACCGGAGTCGCTGTCAAGTTGAATGAATGAGTTATGTAATAAAAGGAGCCGCCGGCTTTGCAGTTGGGAGTGTTCTTTAAAAAGTGGTTGACAAAGTAGGTAAATACGGATATATACATAGACATGTTATTGGTTGGGGTTTTTACTGTTTGATTGAAACTCCAACATTTAAGTATTGACTTCTTAGGAAAATGTGCATTTGCAAAGGAAGTTTCTCTCAAAAGAGAAGATGAAACTCTTAGCCTTAGGTACTATTTTTAAACATCATGAAATTTCCAATTTCTTTTTACTTTTTTTTTTTTTTACATTTTTTCAATGTCACGAAAAAGTCAAAAATCCTGGCCAAAAACGCGTCTTTTATATTTTATGACGTTTTTCATTTTCCAACTTTTTTTATTGTTCATCAACATCTAAACTCAAAATTATAGTAGTGAAAAAAAAATGCTAAAATCAGAACCTAGGTTTAATTTATAGAAATACTTTTCACTCTTAAAAATAGCAACTTCGGAGTTACAGAGAATGAACGGTAATGGTCGAGATAACAAAATCAAAATTCTAGTTTTTAATCCTAGGCCTTAGATGCATGTCTTTGTACACTCTTTGAGAGGAGTGGTATGGTTATGGATTTTTATTTCTCTTTATATTATGTTTCTTATTTCTAAATTTTGAAACATATTTAATGATTATTATTCATAATTATTAATTTTTATTTTTAAAAAATATTTTTCAAATGCATATAAAAATTTTAGAAACAACAGAGACTATTCTTTTTTCCCCTTTTCAAATTTTGTCTTTTTTCTTTTTCTAAACACATAAATATAAATATGATTTTATCATGTCGTTGGTGGTCAAATTCAGACGACACATGTAAACACCTACTCAGTTCGGAGTCATAAAGGTAGAAAATGGACCCTTTGTACCCGCTTAGCTGAGGTGAACCAACTATATCAACCGATCTAAGAAATTCGACCTCATGTCCAACCACCGACCTGGGGTCCCAATAGTCGTAATTGTCGGTCGGAATGGCTTCAACGGCTCTGTTTCCCCGACCTGCCTATAAAAGGGACACTCCGCCCCACGATTCAGATATGCAATTTCTCTGAGAACGACTTGATACAGCTCAAGCTCACACTAACTTCGGCGTCGGAGCGTTTGTTCCTTGTGTAGGTTTCATGGATATCGTACCTCGAAGCTCGTGACCCGACCTATGAGCTTGACAGAAAATAACATCAACACATTTTTTACTTATAAATGCAAAATAAATATTATGTTAAATTAATAGTTTGATCCCTATACTTTTGAACTTTGGTACATTTTGGTCATCGTACTTTTAATGTTTGTTTTTTTCGATGCACTTTAACTTTTTTTTCATTTTGGTCCTTCTACTTTCAAAATGTTCATTTCGATTCATTTACTTTAAAAAAAAGTGATAATTTTGGTCCCTTAATTTTATTTATAATCTAATTTTTTTTCTACCACAATTTCAACACGACACTACACTCAATATGTTTATTGAAATGTAACCACTAATTTATATTAAAAAGTTTATGTTATATGTAGAATTTGTTTTAAAATTTTGCCAATAAGCACCAAAATAGAGCCCCGAGCCCCATAAGCTGGTTTTAGTTTGGTTCCATTAAATCTCTTATAAGAACTTAGTCGTGTCAGGGTTCTATCAACCGTGCCGACCAAGTAGACTTGATAGGGATTTAGTCACACTAGGGCTTTACAAGCTAAGTCAATCGAGTAACTTGAATAAGAACTAGATACTTACTACTCTCAAGACGAGGATTTGCTGTCAATTATGACCCTCAACTTAGACAAATCTTATTTAGAGAGTGAGAGCTATTATTAATCAGCTACAGAAAAGCCTAAGTAACTTGACCCAAGTCATCAAAAGCGCTTAGGCTTAGAAACGACATCCAGAGCCATCGAGCATAAACCTCGCATGTCTACGACACGGGCCATCCATCATGAATCAAGTATGTAGGCACAAACTAAGAGATCAAGCCCATTGGCCGAGTTCTGCAATCCATGATGCTAAACCCATGGAGGGAGATGACGTTTCAACTGAGTCAAGGTTCACTACAAAATCTCAATTCTCGCTACTACCAACACAAACCCATATCTGACTAAAATATTAGAGTGTGTTAGGCTAAATTGCATAAGTGTATTCTCTCTGTTTTTGTTGCAGTTTCTCTTGTATCTTATTAATCAAGAATATTTGTGCAAGTTTGGTCTAGGTTATATTTACGCATCCATCGTTAATATAGATTTATGAACTTTTTAAATTAAATTATTATAAAAATATTAAATACTTATAAAAACGAATTATTTTACCTAGTTACTAATATAAATACTATATTTCACCCAATAATTAATTTTAATACATTTATTAATATTTAACAATTTTTATTCTAAAAAAATAATTAAAATAATCGAACAAAACTTTTTCCTATACTCCAATTAGATTCCTTGACCCTAATCCCAATTGAAATTTAGAATGAGGATGAAAGTTAAAAATCTCCACAAAAGTAAGAAGGGAAGACATACTAGACGTTACCTAACCATTTGACATCCCTAAATATTTCAAATTAAAAAACACGACTAATCTAAAAACAAATTAATTTAGATTTAATCTTGAATTAATAAATGATTATATTTTGAACTAAAAAACAAATAAATTTGTTTGAATCTAATTAATTAGATTAGATGTAATAAAATGGAAACTAATTTACTTTAGTGTAGTGTGGAACGTCCAATCAGATAGAACCCCTTCGCGCCAAGCTGCGCCAAATTTGGAGCCAAATCCATGCCAATTTCGTTTGGCGGGAAATTTCTTTTTTTAATTTTAATTTTTCTTTATTCTCTCTCCTTGTTTTTCCCAATAGTATAAATCTTTATTGACTTAAAATATATTATTTTCTCTTCCCAATCCCACCCATTTCTCTGAAACTCTTCTTCCAAAATCAAGAACTGAGAAGAAATCTAGCAGCAGCTGCGAACCAAGAATTCAATCGTCATCCTTCAAATTTGACCAAGGTAAGCGCGAAATGGAGTCTGTTTCTTCAATTCTTTTCGATTTTTCTTTTTCACATTGCAAGGTTTTGTTCTTGCTCTATCTGAACTGTTAGGGTTTCTATTTTCCTCTTTGCATGTGTAGTTTCTGGGGAAATGGATGCGGAGATAATAGACGTTGACGAATGCTCCAAACCTTCGACTACGGATGGTCAAAATCGGCCTCGGAAGATCCGGAAGCGGAAGAGGGGGTGCATGGAAATAGGAAGTTTGGTGAAGGAAGAGAGAGAGGCGAAGATCGAGGGTCTTCGGAAGGAGATTGAGAGCTTGTTTAAGTATTACGGCGAAGTTATGTGTCAGAGAGTGAATCTTGATTTAGGCCAATGTAGTTCAAGTAATTCGATTGTGGCTGCTTTAATGGAAGAGAGTGATTTGCCATTGTCGAAGCTTGTGGCTGAGATTTACGAGAAGATGAAGAAGATAGAAAATGGCGGTGGATTAGAGTCAGTGACCGTCGCATCAGTGAAAGCTTCTATTCTTTTTGTTGGTCGGAGGGTTATGTATGGTGTGCCCAACGCGGATGCGGATGTTTTAGAAGACGCCTCCAAAGAGTGTCTATGGTGTTGGGAGGTACATTTAAATCTATCTCGTAGGTTTTATTGTTTGTCTCTGCGTAATGGGTATTTTGCTTTTTGCCGGTTATAGGTGTCAATCGGTTTATACTAATCATATATTAGCTCAGGCTGTAGCCAGAAAATTTTCATTAAGATTAAGGGGTAAAAATTTACATTCTAAATTTATATATGGGAAAATTAGTAGTACATTTTTTTTAATGTTTTGGAATCTAAGACAAACTAAGAGGGTAATTGCCCCCTCTTTGTTATTGGCTCCCTGTATTAGCTATTGGTCATTCACATTTGTTGAGAACGTGTGAGGTCTGGTTTCTTGATTAATTTCCATGAGAGAGCATGATTAACATTCTATCATTGTTTTGCTCAAGTTGTTAGTTTCTGATTAAATTTCTCAAGTTACCAGACACGCCAATATTTAGTTTTTTCTCCCATAATTCATACTTCTGTTCTCTACACTATTTTGTCTGTAGTAAATGGGTGCAGGTTTGTTCTATATATTGACAGTTCTATTGTAAATTTATAGGGTCATGTTTATATGCTGCCACTACCAAAAGTTATTAGTTTCTTTGGCTGACTTTCTAAATATATTTTATGCTTTTATCCTGTGCTTCATGCTGATCTTCCCCTTTCATTTTGAAGACTAGGGATCTAAAGTTGATGCCAAAATCCACCCGTGGAGTATTGAACATTCGTCGTATGTGTCGGAAAAAGATTAATGAGAGGATCACTGTTCTCTCGGGTAGGCACTGTTTAAAATTTATATACTATCTTGGGGAAAATTAACTGCTGTCCCCCTCGTTATATCCTTCTTTGATTTTACTCTGTGCTCTATATTTTGGCTCCTTGGATAGGGGAAAAAATCAATGACATCTCTCTGTTGCAAACTAATGACGATACGTAAGGACCCAGCTTAATTGGGAGAGAAGTTGTAACATCTAGTATGGGAGAAGTTGATTTATTTGTCTCCCATCTAAAAGATCTATGAGTTCAGTTGTAGGCCTTTCTATGGGGTCATTTTGATATATTTCAACATTTATAAATTACTTGCATATGTTACTCTCAAAACTTATATTAGGTTTAGTGTGGTAAAGGTAGATAGGTCCTACCAATCTTTGGAACTTGTTCTTATCCACAGAAATACCTTGACCATTGTGACCGAAGTTAGCCTTAGATCATAGGTGCATTAGAGGATTTGCTCCCTAACATTTGAGTTTTATTCCAAAGATCCAGTATTTTTATTATTATTTTTTTTTTTGAGTTCAACAATTGCAGGGGAGATCTAGTACATATTTTCTTTGAGTGACATTTATGAGTTATGCCTTCATGGAATCTAGCAATTTCCATTCTAAGAATTATTTTGTTTTTGGGTCTCTCACCTCAAAATTGTTTGATAGGAGTTATTATATATATATAAATGGATAAGAAACATTTCATTGATGGGATGAAATGAAATTACGAAAAGGGAGGCCCCCTACCCAAAGGAATTACAGAAAACATTTCCACTTTCTTCTTCACAATTTTTAGTAGTAATAATATCATCAGCATATACGATGGCTGTAGCTACTTTTCCTTCAGGAAAGTGTTTGTCAGATAAGGTACGATAGCTTGGCATGGGTACCCAGTGTTTTTCTAAAGCAGAAGGCTTACTAAAGTGCAATTGCCTTTTGAGGCTTAAGTGTGAGGCAGAGGCAGGAAAAAAGTGAGGGCCTATGGACATAGGCTCTTTACTAGTACAAGTACATTGTTTCTTAAAATTGTGTTTCTCCATGATTTAAAATCAATTTATTTTTTTGCTTATTTTAATAGTTTTTCCTGGGATTTTTGCTCTATTTTTCCTCCATTGTGAATCCCTGATGTTTGTCTTATTTCAGCAATGATGTCAGCATTGCTTAAGTCAGAGACTGATGAGACTTTCATTCAAGAGTTCACTAAGGCATCAGAAAAACTTGGTAAAGTTTTTGATGAAGCCAAGATCCGTTTATTAGTGGATGGTTTGTCACAGAAGAATTCTGCTGAGATGTATGAGTTTTTATTATCTTTAAGGCGTTACATTTGTTTTTCCATACATTGCTTGTATGATTTGAATTTCTCATTTCAGGGCTGAGAAGGAAGCAAAGCGAGAAGAGAAGTTAATGGTCAAACAATTAGAGAGAAGTCAGAGGGAGGCTGAAAAGGAGAAAAAGAGAATAGACAGGGAACAGCAAAAGGAAAAGTTGCAAAATGTAAGTACTATGTGATCTCAAATTTTATCTTTTTTCTGCTGTTGGCTGAGGAGATGGCAGTTAGAGAAGTATTGGTTATCAAAGAGACTTTATCAAGTCTTAAGATTTTCAAGTGATTATGTGTGCAAACCTTTTTAAATCAGGAAAAGGAGTCAAGAGAAATAGAAAGGGAAGAAAAGCGTCGTGAAAAAGAAGAGAATGAAATGAAGAAACAACTTAGGAAGCAGCAAGAGGATGCTGAAAAAGATCAACGTCGCAGAGAGAAGGAAGAAGCTGAATTGAAAAAGCAACTTTCTTTACAGAAGCAAGCTTCCATAATGGAGCGTTTCCTTAAAAAATGTAAACCCAGTCCCTCATGCCAGAGTGATCAATCTGTAACTGAATTGACTACACCAGTTCCATTGAGTAAAGCAAGTGAAAACACGGTGGATGCGTGCACACAGTTAATGGACTGCACACTTTCCTCAAATGACGTGATCAGTCCTGTTGTCATCCGCAGGTATGTATTTTCTTTATATAGTATTGTTTATTGAGAGCAGTAGGCTTTATCAAGATCATATTTTGATGACATGTTCTACTTTCAGGCTGCACTTGTCATCTTGGCGCTTTATAGGTCATTCCATCCGTTCAAGAGAAAAAAAGCACTGGGGCATCCGGCAGAAGCCTAAGTGTGAACTATTTAAGGAACTTAAACTTTCAACTGGCAGAGAATTAGCTCAGGATGAGGAAGAATTGGGTGAGGAGAGGCTTGTAGATGATTGGGAAGAACAAATTACAGATGATAGAACTAGCCAGTCAGAGTCACGCAGTACTTTGCTTGATGTTAGGAAGTTGAACAGGGGGAAACAGTTGTTGCAATTTGCAAAGAGCTATAGACCTGCATTTTATGGCATTTGGCCCACAAAAAGGCAAGTTTTCCCCAAATATTAATAAATATATATTTCTCATTTTCAATTATAATAATATTGCTCCTCTATCAATATATTTCTCAGTTTCTTATAAAAAAATAATATCAAAGAAACGTTTAATTTAATCAAATTAGACAAAAGACGAAGTCTGTACATGTGGTTTGCCTATTTTGTTAATCATACACGTTCTCAACACCAATTTGTAAAACCCAATAATCAGACTCTTGAACTTTGATGGAATAGATACACAACTTATCATATGTGTGCCACGTGCACTAATTCCACTTGAATTGATTGATAGAAGGGTGTGATTAGCAGATTCATGAACTACATGATAGTTTGAAACGTTTTTTAAATTACAGGGCTCTTACTAGACAACCACATGGGATAATATGCAGTTATCCCTAATTTGTATATGTTCCTTGGATCTTTTCAAGAAGGGACTCTCTGAATAATTTTGTTTATTATTGTGTTGTCTTTCCTTTATTCTAAATGAATTAAATGAATTAAATTTACCCAACCCATCAGTTTAAGCTTTTGGGTTGAGTGGTGGTTTATTCATCCTGAAGAGTAGTGATAGAGAACATAGAAAGAGCCTTAACAACGGGTTTGTAAAGGTTGATCAATCTCAACTTAGATTTATATAGGCAGGAAGGATTAATTTTTCCCAAAGGAATTATGGAATATTGCTAGTAGACATAAGAGATTTAGCTACCTTCATAGTATTTTTTTTGAAACTGTTACTTATTTTGTGGGCTGTTACAATTCTTTCCAGTCATGTTGTTGGACCACGCCATCCTTTTAGGAAGGACCCAGATTTGGATTATGATGTTGACAGTGATGAAGAATGGGAAGAGGTAGTACACCCAGATCTTTTTTATACCTGTAAAATTGTAAAGAAATAGCATCACGAATTGACATTCTCATTTTTCAGGAGGATCCTGGTGAAAGCCTCTCAGATTGTGATAAGGATGATGAAGAGAACTTAGAAGAGGAAGGATGTGCAAAAGCTGAGGATGATGAAGAGAGTGAAGATGGATTTTTTGTCCCCGATGGATATCTCTCAGAAAATGAGGTACGAAACACAGATGCTGAGTTTATCTAATCTTTTGACGGTGGTTGAGAAATGAGATGAAGCATGAATTAAACCAAAATTTCCTCATAAATCCATTATATCATGTTTCCTAAAGTTGAAATCATTGGGAAGTGATATAATAGTATTATATATATGAGAAACGAGATGAAGCATGAATTGAACCAAAATTTCCTCATAAATACATTATATCATGTTTCCTAAAGTTGAAATCATTGGGAAGTGATATAATAATATTATATATATGAGAAACTACTATTTCATTGAGAGAAATGAAAAAATATACAAGGGCATACAAAAGAACAGACCAACCGAAGGATATTTCTAAAGAAAGAGGCTCCGATCCAAAAGAATTAAGCTTAGTTGATAATTGCAAAAGACCTCAGAAACCAATCATTACAAGGATGTTTCTCTCCGGCCAAATTCCCCACAAGATAGAAAAGAAACTGGCAAGCCACAAAAGCCTTCCCCTATCCTTAAAAGGGAGAGACAATAACACCTCTTCCATCATTGCTTGACAATCCCTGGTATGAGTCAAAGAAACCCTAAAACACTTCAAAAAAATCCCATATATCTCAAGCAAACTGACAAGATCACATAATGTGGTCAAGATCCTTTGAGGCACCTTTGCAAAGCACACACCATTGAGGCTCCAATAGGAAAGAACGGCTTTGAATACGATCCAAGGTATTCTCTTCTATGTAAGACCTGGCACCCAAATAAAAAAAAAATTTCTTGAAATTTTGACCTTCTAAAGCAAGGCAAACAACGGGGTAAAAAGGGGAAGAGAGGGAGAACTCAACAGCTGGAATAAAGAACTACAAGGAAACCCCTTGGAGGGGCTGGGGGAACAGACCCGAAAATCCTTCCTCCCCACACAAAAAAGAAAGTTTGACAACACAAGAAGCAATGCAGAAAGTCTGAGATGCATTAGTATTATAGTAGAAATCAATTCAAACCCATCTGTTTCAGTGGGTCTGGTCTGAGGTCCATTAGTTTTGTTTTTTTAATATATTCATAAGAAATTTTATTATCAAGTTAAAGAACATTTCACCTTTGAACTTGCAGGGTGTGCAACTTGATAGAATGGAAACTGACGATGTTGATGAGGTCAGGAGCTTACCTAGTTCTACGCAAGATATGGAGGGCAAGGAACTATGTAGTTTGTTTAAGCAGCAAAAGCATCTTTACAACATGACAGAGCTTGCACTTAGAAAAAATCAGCCACTGGTTGTATTAAATTTATTGCACGAGAAGGACAATTTTCTAATGGCTGAAGATCTTGATGGCACATCTAAGCTAGAGCAGACATGCTTAGCAGCTCTCAGTATGCGCTTGATGCAGGGTCAATGCCCTGTAGAGATATCACTAGACGGAATGCAAGACGAGGATGCTGAAATGTGCCTCCCAAGTGGCAAGGACAGTGGCTCGCAGATCTCAGCATCGCCTATCCTTGACTCAGATATGACTGTAATCGTAAGTTTTGTGCATTCTGAATGGTTAAATATGAACTTCCATGAACTAGTTTTAGAGAAATATATAACAGATTGGATTTTCAGATGCGTCAACCTAACTAGGAGGAAGTGTTGACACACTATATTATCCAGAGTGTTGGTGTCAAAATGTGTTTAGACATATTTATACTTGATGAGAAACTTGGAAATATTTACATGAAAATTACAAAATACATAAACGTAGAAAATTCTATTTCCTTTTCATTATTTTAATGAGAAGTTCATATTTTGTTCGAAAAAAATAGTAGGAGTTAAGAAAAGGAAGATTGATTTAGATAAACCCAAGGAGTTGGTTCCAGAAGATATAATATATGAGATAATGATCGAGATGAAAATTCTTTTTTATGTTTGTTGGATGTAAGTGTTGCATATTTTCTGACTTATTTTATTGTTGAAAAAGTGTTATATCCTCTAAGAAATGGTTGCTTATGACATTTAAAGTTGCATAAAATTAATATTGCACTAATAACTCAAGTATGCATATTTAAGGATTTACACTGTTTTGTGGTGGAAGCGCACTGTTTTAGGTTTAGTTAAGTTTTTGCCTCTTGGTGTTTGTTCTAAAGATTGTTGTAATTATGGCTTGTTGCTAATCTTTATGAATTGAGTCCTTTTTATAATCTCTTTGCCTTTATTTTATTCCCCCTTTTTATACTTCCTCTTTTGGTAATGATATTATCTTGATAGTTGCTTTTTGTACTCCCTATATATATATATATATATATATATGTTGTTTCATGAGATTAAAATGATTCTTATTATGTTTGAGAGAATTGAAATATATAAAAGGATACAAATTTTCTTTTAAGAATATAGTCCGTTGAACTTGTTGTCCATGTCAAGAGTTTTAAACGAACATAGTCTATTGTCTTTCATGTGGAAGTTTTGAAGTTTTATTGATGTGTTGTCACTGTATGTGTACATGTTTCTTAGCCGCAATGTTTTGATTCTTTGTTTTTACACGATCTTTTGTACTCTTAACATTTTGATCCTTGTTAACGGCAATATCTCAATTAACAGGTGTCGACTATTCAGTCCTGCTCACAGAGTATCAACAAGGTGGTTGAGTCATTACAACATAAGTTCCCTAATGTACCAAAGTGTCATTTGCGAAACAAAGTCCGGGAAATATCTGATTTTGTAGAAAACCGATGGCAGGTTGGTGAACTGGTCTAAATTTTTTACGTTTAAGATTTTAAAATTCTGATACATAAATGATTGTGAGAATGTGACTATGTTTAGAGGGTTAAATTACAAGTTGCATACATGGCTCTAAACTTTTAATTTTATATATGATAAGTTCCTATCCAACATCTTTTAAAATTCACAGGCCTTAAGATACAAAATTGAAAAATTGTAAGTTTAGAGGCCTATTAAATACAAAATTAAAAGTTCAGGGACTTAACTTCTTAAAATTTAGGAATCTATTCGATACATTCTTTAAAGTTTAGGAACCAAATTTGTAATTTAACCTATTTAGAGCTATTTCTTGTTTGAGCGTAAGGCAAGCTTTGGCTTGGAGCCAACTTTTAAGAATCTATCGATTATTTTGTTTCAATTTTTTAAAACATATATGGGACATGCAGATTTTTCTGGAGCTAAATTCTTAAGTTGCTTATCCCTGTCCAATATATAACAAAAATTTGACTTTGATTGTGAATGACAATTTTCACTAGCCCTGTGGCATAAATAACTGCACAGTGCACAAGCGGCTTAAAATTTGATTTTTAGCCGTTATCTCAGTGTGTTCATTTTAACTGCCGCTCAGATTGATTCTTTTACTTAGTAATCACAATTGCCATATGCAGGTTAAGAAGGGAATTTTGGAAAAACATGGCGTTTTGGCATCTCCAGGTTTGCATATACATCAAACAGAATTTTGACTCGACTGTTGAGACATAATCATGTGTATTTTACTTTGTATGGATTAACTATTTTTTTTATCTGCAGAAAAAGGTACTGGAAGAACAAAAACTATAGCAGCATTTTTTTCGAAACGTTGCTTGCCACCTGCTGGAAAATGTATTAATCCAAGTGAAACTTCACCTCAATCTTCTATGAAACCAGGTTCAGCTGTCCAAGAACAGAAAACTTGCACGAATCAATAATAGCATCTGATTTTAACCAGGTTTTGTTCAATGTCCCACCGCCTGTTCTTGCATAACAGGCTCATATATCTATGAACTCTTAAATGTTGGATAGTGAATGCACAAATGAAAGAGGATATCCTCCAGCTTGGAAATGTATCTTTTTGTTGGGCCAGCCATGAAGCCTAGTGGTATAGAAAGTCTTGTTGTATAATGTTTTTTTTTTGGTTTGTGGATTCAAAAAGGCAAAATCAGCAATAAGAAGCTGTGTTGTGGATGTGGATCAGTTAGCTTAGCTTCTGTTTTGTTTTGGTGCTGAACAAACTCAACTTGTTGATCGTTAGTGATGTTTATATGATAGAGGGTTGATTGTGTTCTGCATCTTAATTTTGGAGTTCAATTCTATCAATGGTGAAGAAGATTTTGGTCTATTCTTGGGCTGAGTTTGAAATGGCATTTTGCTTAAAGTGCTTTTAGGTAAAACATTTATTTAAAAGAAAACCAATTGAATGCTCCGTCTAGAAGTATTTTTAATGCTTCTACATCTTGTTAGAATTTCTCAATTTTTTTTTTAGTTTTTAATTTTTGAGAAAACATACCATACATGTTTGAAAAAGGAAAACTGTTTTTAGTTTTTAATTTTTGAAAAGGAAAATTACACTAAATGACACTAAGTAACTATGTTTTTATACCAATATCATTAGTTCTTATTATTCACAAAAAAGTTACAAAAGTAAGGAAAAAACTTGGGTTTTTGAATTGAATAATCCTTTTAATGGGCCTACTATGATACATATCTCCATCTAAAAATTTATGTTTTCTAGTCATTTTTTTACGTCATTTTTGGGTGAAATTATGTGTTTGTCATTGTTTCTATCTTTTTCTCTCCTACTTCCTTCTCATATTTTTCATTTGTTCTCTCTTCCTCATTCTCTTCCAATCTCCCTTTCTCTATCCATCTTTTTCTCAGTACACATTGTGTGAATGATTATTCATTTCTAAAGAAACATAACGAAAATTTCTCATAAATTTACTAAAAAAAATATTTTCTACTTCGGTGATAAAGAATTAGGAGCACTGAGGACACCTATGTGGCTCAATAAATCCCAATATCTCATATGGCTAAGAGAGAACTTTTCAAACATCTATCTAATAAGATTTTCTTTCGCTAGGATTATTTGTTTGAGTTATACTCAACTGTTATTACAACACAACTAAACTACTTTCAACAAAAAACAATCAAGAAAAAAAAAAACATTTTCTTCTCTTTTCATTTCCAAATTCAAAATAGAATCAACAAATTCTCCATCCTAGCCCATCATTCATGATCGTGTTACTTGAGAAACACAAAGAGAGAGAGATGAAACAAAACAATCTGTATTATATTTATATGAATTGAATATGAATATGAATTCTTCCCCCTTCAATAGAATCCCAATTGAAGCCATCAAAAAAAAGAACAAGAAAAACACAACTCTCACACATACAACAAATCAATATCAGTATGAATCAAATTTGAATGAAGAACAAATCAAAAACCCATAATTTGATGCTCTGTTCTACACAGGGAATGGCCCAGCCGCCCAGCTCGATTCCTCATACTGCTGAACTTTGGCGCTCCTCTTCCCGCCATCTTCAACTTGCATATAATACTTCAACCAAAACGCAAGAACAAGAACAATCCACTCCAAGCAGAAGATCACAGCGCTCAATCCGCCCCCAAGTTTCAAAATCACTGCCCCATCCTCCTCCCTCACGTACGATCTCAATTCTCCCAGGAAATCCCCGGTTCGGGTGAAGACGAGCACCGCGACCGAGCCTTGGAAGATGGCGGTGAGCACGGCGAACACCATGTGGACTCCGAACCAGCGTCCGGTGCCGGCCGAGGCGAGGGCGAGGCCCGAGATGGCGCCCGCGATGGTGAAGGCGTGGAGGAAGATGAGGAAGAAGCCGCACACGGAGGGGACGAGGCGGAGCGACAGCGTGAGGAAGATGCAGCTCGAGGCGGCGCCGAGGAGGATGTAGTTGCAGAGGAGGAACAGTTTGTGGATGTTGTAGTGAGCTCTAGAAATCGAGGACGATGGCGATGCCGCGAAATTCGTCGAGATTCCCATCGGATTTCTGCAATTTGGTTGAAGGGATTTTGGGGAATTTGAATTGTTGGTGAGATTGAAGAATGGAATTGGAAGTGATGGTGGAGGGAGTGGGGAGGAAGAAGGGGAAGATTTATAGCTTTCAAGTTCTCAAGGGGGCAACGGTCATTTCATAAATTATGTCTTTTCTTTTTCTTGTTTTCGAATTTTCAATAAGATGGGGTTAACGGCTAGTTTGTGTTTGTGTTTGTGTTTGTCTTTTTCTTTTCTTTTCATTAATTATGGTGCTTTTTTTTTTGTTTTTTTTGGTTGACTGCCCTTTGGCAAACGGCTAGTTGCTCCACATCTATGAAATTAAGAGGTTATTACAAATATAAAACCTTCAAAAGTTCTCTCATTTGAATTTGGAAAATACTTGGTGGGGAGCATCTATGCTTAATATTATTATTTTTCAAATATTTGTTTTAGAATTTCTCTCTCGTCGAATATTTAATTATTTAATGGTGGTGGACACAAGATAATTCTCATAAGTTAAGATATGAATACTTCATTTAAATTTTATGAGTAGAGAGAAGCTTTTTTAGACACCCTAAGGGAGGTGAAATTTACCCTCGGCTCAAGAGAACAATTGTGTCACCCATGAAGCAACTAGACTTTCGCGAACGAAAATCTATCATGTATGTGCCTCTCCAACAGCCATGGATTTTGCCTTAAACTAGGATCTGGGGCATATGCCCCCTTCGAAGTCGAAGCGTTAATACTTGAGTCATGTCGGATGACTTAGGTCTATTTGCTTTGCTATGCGTTTTTACTTTGTTTTGAAAAAGAAAACACTTTTATTATGAAAATATAAGGTGTGACACATTGAGAGGAGATTTTTATTTTTATTTTTTCCTTTCAAAACTTAGGTATATTTTAAGGTAAAAAGATAGATCTCACAACCTAAGATCAAGGCACAAAACTAACAAAAAAAAAGACCTATCCAAAATGTCGCAAGAGCACAAATAAAAAAACAACATAACTAAAGCAGACAACTGACTTAAGAAAATACCACATACAGCAAAACTGGACGAGAGAAAAAACTAACAGCCCAATTATGAAAACAACTCCCAAGAAGAACCTATATCGATGACTGAGATCTATAACGAAAGCTATCCCGCCAAGTTGTAGCACGGGCATACATATCACTTGAACAATATGTAAAACAACTCGGTGGTTTTTATTTTTTTATTTTTTATTCACCTCCTTTTTTTTTCTAATTGACTGCAAAGTGCAAATGGTATCTCCATTTCACATAATCACAAACATTTGTCTTTTATCTCCTCGTACCTACAAAATAATTTTTTTTTTCACAATCTAAAGATAATTGTTGCTCTTTTTTCAAATGAAATACTACCCTCTACTTTCCATAGTTTAACTAAATTGGAAGGTCCAATTATCTCAAAAAAAAAAAAAAATGGAAGGTCCAAAGCAACCAATCGAGAAGAAACAATGACTAATTTGAAACAAGTGAGTTTGTTTTTTTAGCTATGCTAATTTATAATTTTTTCAATATTTTCATGTTCATTTTTTTCTTCTCAATATGTTCATTTGTCCTTAAATTTTAGTTCCATTAATCACGATTTCTTGCTTTTTTTTTTGTTTCATAAAATCATTTATTTTGTTATTGCATGATTCTTTTTTGTAATTATTAATTGTATTAACTCTTAATAACATTTAACATTAATTGAGGCACGTGAAACATAAAAGATACAAATTTACTTAGACAACTATTTAATAATTTTGAAGTTCATTTGAAATACTTGATTTGAAATTGGATAGACGATTATTAGAATGGAGAATAGTTTGGTGGATGATGGATATAACTTATAAGTTCTATGGAAGAGAAAAAACATCCCAAGAAAAAAAAATTCAGACAACTTTTGACCAATTTCTAGGACTGGATGTATTGTAAATAGCATATAAGCAAATCAAACTTGTAAAATATTTTTGCCTCTCTCATATTCTTTATTGAGAAGTGGAAGCTAAATCTGATTGATCAATTCTAAATTAGTAAAAACTCCAGAATAGTGTAAAAAGAGGTATTTCCAATCAATATTTTGTTTTTCCCAAGGAAACATTTAGCTTTCATTCACTTGATCTTCCATCTTCAATATTTCTATGTAGACTACAAACAAAAGCATTACCCTCTGAACTAAAAACAAGCAACAGCAAAGTAGGAATGAATCTTGGTGATGATTCAAACAAATAAAGGAAAAGCACCATTATGATTTTGTGCCAAAATTACTATAGTTGTTTCCATTAATAAAGAACTTACTAGGCATTCTATTTCGTGTACGACAAAACTTAAAACCCGAACCAATACCGATACTTTTCTTCGAAAGAAATAAGGAGCTGGGTATCACAACTACCAAATACAGCAGCTGAAACAAAGTCTAATCTACATATTTTCTCTTGAGCAATTCGGACTTGAAAATAATACTAAAGTTGAAAATGCTGCAGATCTGTATTCGAACTTCATCAGAGAGGCCTCGTTCAAGTAGTCTAAAACCTTCCTTTGAGACGGTTTCTCTTACATTTGTATTTCTCGACCGAAGATCCAGCTAAATGGAACTCGTTGTGCTTGCTTGGCTCTGCTTTGAGCCCTCTCTTCCAGCCTTCTAATCCTTGGAGGCAACCCACACACGAAATCTTGTGCTTTTCGCCCCTCGCCCGAGAGACCTGTCAAATTCTCTATTTTCCACCTGCTGACGAGGAACTCCAGAATGTCAGCGTAGTCTTTAGCTGTGTAGACCCCAAGCCGCTGAGCAACCGATGAGAAGTGATCAAAAAGGTTGTTGTCCTGGCCATCGAACATCAAATGGGCTGGCATTGAGATTTTTTTCTTCATCATGTCAGCTAAAGCCATAACCGTGCCATCAGGGTCGACCTCGAAAAGCTTCTCCACAATCTTGGTGTAGGCAGTCTCGTGGCGTTTTTCATCGGATGCAATTATACCACATATTTGTGCCAGCTTAAAGTCACCATGCTCCTTGGCTAGCCTGGCAGTGTTACCATGAGAGATGAAAGTTGCTCTCTCTTGAAAAGAGGTGTAGACGAAACCAAGGTATGGATTGTTTTCTGTTTTGGGATCCTAAAAGAGAAAAGAACAGAACAGCAAAACATATTATAATAAATTATGGTCACATATAAATACTAACTATTGCAAACCAAAAAAAAAAAAAAAAAACAACAACAAAAACAAAAACAAAAAATTTAAATGGTCCCTTTGTTCAATTCTACTATTTCTTGCAATCAGATAGTAGTAGGGGACATTATGTAGAAGCAGCAAGTTGCATCCAGTTCATTTAAGATCAAAATCTAATGTTTGATAAAATCTGTTATTGTGTAGTCCTTTATAGAGATCCAATGTTTGATAAAATCTGTTATTGTGTACAGTCCTTTATAGAGATCCAAGTACAATTATATGACCTGGATGCTAACAAAGATCTAAAAGTCTGTTTAGTTGGAAACTCGGATTCTATTTTTTTGTTTCTAGTGGAATCAGTAAATACGCATTTGACAGGATTTGGGAGATTCGTTTTTTAAAACTGTTTTCGGATTCTGTAATCCAAACGGTAGAAATTCTAAAACAACATTTTTATCTTTTCAGTGTTTTCAAATTCAGAATTTGGAAATTTTAAGATGCATAATTACATTAGAAAGGATAAGAATTTTGATAAATATATTACTTTCATATTATAAACTCATTTTATGTTTGTTAAAATTAAAACATGTAAAACACAATGTATTCTAAATTATATAACCTTGTAAAATAATAATTATACAAAATTAATAAAAAATGTTAATAAATTAATTAATAAAACTTCATTAAACTAAATATTTAGTTTGTAACTACTTCTAGTTTACCGATATATTACTAAACACACATTGAACAATTTTTTAAATTGATATTCAATTGTCAAATTTGCTATCAAACACATATCTAAAAACAAATAATACAACTAACTCTAGTTTTCATTGAATCTCTTATTTTCAAATTTCTATTTTCTGATTACCAACCAAACGCACCCTAATTGTTTAAACTCAGAATTTTAAGGGTCCAAAAAATTGCTATGAACTTAGATGCTATCTAAGAATGTTTTGGAAAAGAGTTCTCTGCCCTTTAAAATTGAACTTGATTTTTTGATGTTGTTTTTCTCTTGTTCGTTTCCTAGTTTATTTTCAGGGATGCCTAAAATAAATAATAATTGAAGTTATTTTTCCTCCCAAAACCTTAAGATTATGAATATGACCTCAAGTGTACACTAATCTTAACTTTTATAGATCCCTCAAAAAAAGTTCTTAAAAAAAAACTGTTTTTGGAGAACAGCAGCGAGAAATCTTACCATTCCTGATCCAATGAGGTACTGGATGGTCTTTTCAATTTTCTTCATATCAACTCGTCCCGACAGGTAAAGGTACTTATTCAGAAGGTCGCCATGCCTATTCTCTTCAGCAGTCCAGGCCCTTGTCCATACTGCCCATGAGGTGAGGCTTGCACCCGTCTCATCCCGGACACCGTCCAGGGTGTTCAGCATTGTCTGGTAAGTTGGAAGTGCTTCTTCAGTGATCATATCCCCAACCAATACCACAAAATACTCATCAGGAATATCCTTTGATCTCTCCCTTATTTCCTTGACCTGGTCATAGAAACCGTCAGACTCCGGGTCTGGAAGATAATCTTGAGGTTGCCAACAACTTTCAACAGGCTTTAGGTAAGACAAAATGTTCTTTTCTGCCCAATCATCTAACGATCTAAAGATCTCCATCTTTTGAGGTGGCATGGAGTGAGTCACTTGAACATGAACTTCCCGGGGAGGTAAATATGGATTCTTTGTGCCCCCTGTCTCTCTGTGAAATAGAAGAAACAATGGTGATAAGTCGGTCCTCAGTCATATAATTCAGAAACTATCTTTACAAGATCAAAAAATTATTAATAGTTTGAAAGAAGAGGATCATCAAAACTCAGTCTCATATGAGAGTCTCCAAGTACAGTTTCACAAGCAACTCCATTACAGAAATTATAAGTTAATTCTGAATGAGCTACTGCTATGACAACTAAAGCCTGTAGTTAGTAGAGAGCAACATATGCCTTTAGCCATAAATGCAAACGTAGCACAAATGTAGAGAAGAAACAAAAAGAAAACATGAACCCACTTACAAAATTGGCCATGATTATATCCAACTGTTTTTGTATAACTTCTTTAATGTAATATCAAAATTTGATTGGAGTATTACATCCACAAACACATATTTAACTAATGTATAAAAGACATCAGCAAAAAATTGCTTACTTTCGTCGGTCAGAGTCTAAAATCATCATAGAATGTTTTTATTAATTATTGTTTCTCTAACAGCAATTATATGAAATAGTTTTAAATGTTCTGGTCAGGAGTACAATTTGTATCACTGCCACCAATTTATTGTGCCTAGAATTCCTCAAGTTGACAGTTTTATCGTTATAAACATCAGTATGTCATTACGTAGTATGATTTTTCTCTTCACAAAAAGAGCCTCAAATACCCATTTATTTCTTCAGAGAATAATACACAACACTTGCAAATAATACCAACCACCTACCTCTAGAATGTGTTTACAAAACAAAGTTCAACATCAGAAATGTGCAAAGTAAAACTATGAAATCAGGAAATGTTTTACATGCACAGGTTTAGAATAAGGGTATGGCTAAAATAAACATTGACAGCACAATATCCATAAAACAAACATAAATGCACCATAACAATCAGATATTTTTTCGAATTTTTCTTCTAAGGTGAGGAAAAACAATTGTGTAGCTGAGAGAGACAGAGAGAGAGGGAGAGGGATTAGTTATATTATCTACTAAATAATAAATAAACTCATATAACCTTATTCATTTATTTTTATAGCCTACTTTCTATAAAAGTTTAAAAAATAGTAGCCAAATTTTAAAAAATAAAAAAAGGTCTACTTTTTCTTCTAAAATTTAGCTATGAACTCAGGATTGTGTTCTTAAAAGGCAAAAGATAAAGAAAGGAAATTGTTAGCAGAGAAGCCTAGTTTCTAAAACACAGACTAAAATCAAAATCATTGTCAAATGGGATATTAGTTAGATGTAAAAGCAAACTCCACTCAGTACAAAAACATCAGCTAGATAAACTGAATAAACAAAAATGAAGAACCTCTGCAAGAATATGAAGTAGTAATAGTTCAGAAATGTCACAATGTCACAATGTCACATGTCAAAGAATAAAAAATAAAAAATAAAAACAAAAATAGAACGCTGCATTCAATGCGTAATATGGCTTAATTTAATTTTGATGAAATTAATGTAAAAATACATAGAGGGTAATTTTGGAAATTCAAACATTACACTAGAGTGAAATATGTGTGCGGAATCCGTACAAGCATGCTGTATATGAACGTGTGTGTCTGTTTGAGAAGAGATGATCACAACAGAAATTTTTTTTTTTCATTTTTCTTTTTTGATATCGGTCTGTTCTGGCCAATTTGTGCGCACCTAGACTAATCACGACATTTGGTTGACAAGACAACTTGTAGGATATTAACTCCTACGTAGATGGCCACGGTATGAAGTTCAGATAGCAGGTATGTTATGTAGAAACAGAGAGCGAAGAAAACATATATTTAAGAGAACAATAAATCAAATGAAAAAAAAAACTTGCGGATCACATCCACCCATTTCAATGTTTTTCAACCCCATTAATTAAATAATAGAGACCTAAGTTCTAAGCGAAAATTGAAATCTTGAAAGAAAGTAATTGAAGGTATAATTAAAGTTTTTACATAAATACAACGTGGACCATCAATAATTAAGAAAGAAGACCATTCTACCAACATGACCTAACAATAGGACCAAAAAAGCAAAGAGAAATAGAGAAATAAGACTGGTAAATAGCGTTAGGAAAAGAATGACACAGGAAAATCTATTCGGTCAACAACATGATTTTATAACATTGCTGATAGTCGAACAAAGAAATTAGAAGTTAAACAAAAAATAACTGATCGGTGGAACCGGAGACTTCCCTTCTCAAAAATTGTGGCAAGCATGAAGAACAGAAAATCAAAAACTGCTTTAATTTTGTAATATCACAGTTCTAAAGAAAACCCAAATCCCTTGTGGTTGCACATTTATTTTCCAATTTTGGGGGAGGCGGAGATTCCGAAGAAAAAGAAAATCCCTAAAAGATACAGAAGCACAAGGCGAATAAAAGCAAGGGTGACCTAAAAAGTTGAAAGGAAATCAAACTGGAATCAATAGCAAAGCTCAATTAGTCGAAGAGAAAGCGTTGGATACTCACTTGGAGACTGAGTGAAGCGTGGAGGCCATGAGAGGGGCCGGAGATCTGCGATTGTGGGAATTGGAAGGGAGATTTCGACATGGGAGATTGAGCTTAAGAGCCATTTTGCGATGAAGGAATTGAAATTGAAATTGAAATTGTTGTTGTATGAATTTGGAGAGGGAGAGTATAAAAAGGGGGAAATTCTGCGACAGAGACGGCAACACCTTTAACTCCAAAACTTGCAATTTGCCACTCTTACTCTTAATTACACAATTGCCATCCACTTTTTCCAACACCGCCGTCTTCCCATCCGAAATTATACGGTCATATTTCAACCGATTAAAAAATATAAGTATTTAATATTGTCATCGACGTAAATGTCATAGATGGCTCAATTTCGATAAAATATCGATTTGATATTTATGAACCTTTGGAAAATGACAATATTCATTAATTATTAAAGGTTAATTGAAAATCTGTAAAAATTTTATCCACGCCTTTTCAAAGATTGTTATGAACTTTTGAAAGATATGCAATATTCATTAATCCCCTGGTCTTCTCCTCATCACCTTTTTGTTTGGCGGTATTTTAATTCTCACAATTTTTCAATGAAAATCTAACAAAGTACCTAACATTTAATTACTAACCAAATAATCATTATAATATGGCTAATATGCATGCATACAATATATATATATATATAAAAGTGGATATTTATAAAAATACTTTTATCATTTCAAAAGTTTTAATACGGCTCGCTTTCATAAAAATTTAAAAAATACATTTTTAGAAGTAGAAAAAAAAAGCAAAAAAATATTTTGAGCAAACATCCATTAATATTTTGAACGAAAAATTGACATGTCAAAATCTAGAATGACGTAGCAATTAATATCCCAATTTTACTTTAAAAATCATCTTTCTTAAAGATGAGAGTTTGTTTCTTTGTTGTCATACCCATTTTTTTCCTAATCCTCTTTCTAAAAATGATTGTCATTTCACATTTCTTCTCTTTTTAGACTTAATCGAAGCAAGGTTCCACATTAATTGTCACATCGTTCCAAATGTTAACTTTTTTTCAAAATATTAAAGGATATTAGCTAAAAATGGTATATTTGAACGTCAATAAGTATTATACGTATATTTTGAAATGGAAAGTTAGAGGTTTTTTTTTCTTTTTCTTTTCTTTATTTAAGTTCATGAGTCAGATGACTTGGAGAGTACACTTCCCATGGTGGTTTTTGGTTATCTTTTTTTTTTATTTTTATTTTTTACAAGGGTATGTTACGAGCAACTCTTTTCAGTTCAACAACTATGCTATTTTTCTTTTTATGCATCCTGTTTTCAACTTAAAAAATGAAAATTTCTTAATCTACGCTACCTTTTTATTTTAATTTTAACTATTTTTTTTTCCTTTTTGATATATTTTGTCCACTTATTTTTCTGATAAAGTGGATTAATTACAGAGAATTTATAGTCGGTGATCATATTTATCACCCCATTTTAAAAAATGGCCAAATAAAACTTCCATGATCTCTAGATTCTATTTTCCTTGATTCTAGTTTTTTTTTTCAACCAGGAACAAAAATCAAGCGATAAACCGGAATCGAGTGAGAAACAACGGTGTAATAGAATTGGTTGCAAGTGGAGCAACAGGTGGCAGATGGTAGAGGAGAGAGAGGCTTGCTGAGCGTCAGGTGGCAAAGGGTAGAGTAGAGAGAGGCTTGCTGAGTTTCTACTTACAGGCCTATATGTTGAGTTCTATTATGTACCTTTTTGGTTTGAGGTAGAGTGTATTAATTGTTCACAAAAATTTTGAGGTGTTGTTCATCATATTTGTTCACCATATTTGTTCGTATTTATTTATGTGTTCATCTTATTTGTTCATGTGTCGTATTTACCGTCGTATTTGTTCATCTATTCATCTATTTGTTTCCCTATTAGGTCTTACTATTTATATTTCTAATTACATTTTGTTTATTATATATTCTTTAAGATTTTATAGTATCATTTTCGAGGATGATTTTATTGTTTAGATCGTGTGTTTTTAGTATAATTTTCAGTAATGAGTTTTAAATTTAAATTTAGTTTTATATTTTAATTTAATTAATATTTTTCCTTAGGTAAGATTCTCAAAATATTTGAATTATTCCATAAAATGGTAGGAAAAATATAGGTAGAATTATCCTATAAAAACAAAAAAAATAATATATTTATTTTAAAATTACGAGAGGTTGTTTCATAACTTAAAAAATTAGCAGAGATCTTCCTAGTTTTACCTTGTTCATTTTTCGAAATTGGAAGTTGTTTGACCATTGTTTTAAATGACTTATTTTAAATGTCTATATTTGTTGTTTCCTCCTAATTATACATTGAGTATAAATGAGGGGAAACTTTCCAAGAAGGGTTTTTTTTTTTCTTTACTAACACTTTATTGACTTGGAGATTGATCCTTTTCCGCCTATAACACATGAGATGTTTCATCATTTTAGCAAGCTCATATTCTTCTTATCGAACAAATAGAATTTTCCAAATCCCTTTTTTGTTTTTAAGAAAAGAGCTCTTATCTTTTAGTCAAAAATAAAATTGAGTCTTAATATGTTTAATAATAAAGACGAGTTTGATTCATTAAATTCTTCAGCTTATCAAGGAAAAGGATCAAAAAGAAAGACAAAATGACATCTTTATTTACAATTAAAAGGAACAAACTCAAATAAAGTAGGGTTTAATTTTGGGTCATTCATGGTGAACATGATTATTATGCTAAGAGTCTCCTTAATCCCTTCATTTATATGCCACATTTAAGAGAGATTGAATTTGGTACTTCATTTATGTGCTATAATAAAGAGAGATTTAATTTGGTGGGAAATAAAAGAGACTTTTTTTTAGGTAAATAATAATTGAGAGTAGGAAAAGTTGAAATTACTGTTCCTTCCAACCCATTATGATAGAGACAAATAGGAATAATCCAACCACATCTGCAAAATGTAGTGCTTTCATTTTTTCTAAACAATTTAAAAGAGCAGGAGAAATTTGGGCTAATTATTAAATGTCACGTCACAAATTTAAAATTATATTTATGATCAATCACAAATTTATACTTGTTCTAAATTAATTTTTAAATCGACGAATCAAATTGCGCCACGTATCTATCTTATGGTCGTTCCATGAAATGAATATCAAAACCCACGAAGAGACTGGGTCTAAACCTATCCCTCTTTTGAGGGGAGGAAGGATTCGAAAAAAGATTTAGAAGAATTGGAGATTTAGAGACTCAGAATCAAGCAACAATTCTTGAAGACTCTATCAAACTGCAAGGTCTAAGACTTCACAAAGTCTTCATCAAACTACAAGCTAAAGAACTTTATCAATAAGTTAAAGTCTTCAATAAGCTCAAAGCCGAAGACTTCAAAGGTCCTTTGACAAGCAAGAAACTGAAGGCATCAACCATTGATTCAAGAATAAGCTCACGAGCCCAAAGTTTATATTTGAGATAATTAATCAGCAGATTATACATTAGAGATTGTAACACCCGCGTACATAAAT
Source organism: Momordica charantia (assembly GCF_013281855.1). Lineage (NCBI taxonomy): Eukaryota > Viridiplantae > Streptophyta > Magnoliopsida > Cucurbitales > Cucurbitaceae > Momordica > Momordica charantia. The sequence continues at coordinate 28,778,867 of NW_028275166.1, forward strand.
ACAAATACAAGTTCATTAATTTGAGTTTTCTCTTATTGAATTTCTCGTCGAACACTAATATTGCAAATTTTAAAACTGGTTTGTTTTCTAAAGTTTGGCTAAAAATTCAAATGTATTTTTAGAAAATGTGAAAATTAATATTAAAGAAAAATGGTAAGAAAAGAAGCATAAAACTAAAAACAAAATATCAAATGAAACGTCTCAATTTTTTTGCTCGAAATCTCTCCCCTCTTTGATGATCTGTGATTAAGATTTAGGGCTGATTTTCATCCCTGTTCTATTACTGCAAACAATGGATCATAATTTTTTTTTTTTTTGGGTAGCTTCAATGGAGAATCCAATGGTTAATTGTTTGACAAGTTTTTGTTAGTCCTTGAAAAAGCCAAAACAATGGTGAAATCATGGAGTTCAACAAAGGAGGTTTTTGGATTAATTTCTATAATTTGGCAATGGATTGTAGGAGTAAAGCAATGGGCATCCGGTGGGGTGGGGAGTTTTGAAGAAGTTGATTGTGATGACAATGAATTTCGGAGAAAATTTCTTGTACTACGAGAGTGAAATACAAAGCGTGTATGTATATTTCTTGTACTACGGGAGTGAAATACAAAGCGTGTATGTATAGAGAGGCTTAGAGAGGTGTTTTCTTGAGCTCTCTTGAGTTTGTAAGGGTACAATTGTAATCAGTAGAAGAAATTCCGTTTAGTACTTTTTATCTGATTTTTTGTGAAGAAAAAATTAGTAATCTCTTTATAGTGTTTATGTTGTCATCTCGATTCTTTGAATAATGGCAACGAAGAGTGAATTAGAAAGTTTTGTTGGTGAGACTAATTTCAGCTTATGGAGAAAGAAAATGTGTGCGTTATGATAGCGACTGAGGCTTTGGATAAGCCTGAAACCTTACAAAAACTATCGCTGTAGAGCAAAGAGTCGATTCTGCTAATGTAGTTATTGACTCAAGCTCCGGTCATTATGTAAAACTCTTGAAAATACTCCTTGCACCATTTATTTCTTTTTTTATATCCATTTATCCAAACCAACTTGCACGCACCTCGATTAATCATAAGCCAACCCACCTGACCCTACTATATTTGGTTGACAAGAAAACTCGAAGGATATTAAATCCTAATTAGATAGCCACCGTAGTTTGAACTCGTTCCTTCTAAGCCCTTTGTTATTTACATTGGCCCCTATTGACCAGTGGACTATCACATGATGATTCCCTGCATCAATTAGAAAACGATTGCAGAGATAATAAGACTAATTCATAAACAACAATTCTAATAGTATATCTTCTAAGCATTTTTATATGTTGAATAATATATATAAACAAGGTTTTAATTTTTATATGTCAAAAAGTAAGTCTATCTTAGTTTTCTAAGAGCAAGTGCTCTTCCAAACAAATTTTCAACCTCACTTGCTTCCATTTTTAGCTCATTCAAAAGATCACTCTCTTCTTTTGACAACTCCCTAAGGAAGAACTCCTCATCCTGTTGGAGTTCTTTCAGACCTTCTCCCAACTTCTCTATCAATGTCATTTCTGTTTTCCCCACCTTCTCCACCTCCTTCTCCACCTCCTGTTCAATCTGCACCACCTCCTTTTCCACCTCTTGTTCGATCTGTTCGACTTCCCTTATGATCGTTTGTTCTCCGCTTTCCAATGTCTTCTCCAGTCTTTCTACAAGAGGTGGCTCGGGACCGCACGAATTGTCTGTTCTTATGAACCTGTTGAAGTCTCTCCCTACGCTCTTAGCTGCCTTTTCAAGCTCGGGAATTATGCTTTCTGGCAGTACTGCACTTCTTGTGTATACTACAGCTCCACCATAGCCATCCCAAGCATCGTTCCGACCACGATAGTAAACGAAAATGTAATCGTCTGGTTTGTTCTCCACCTTGCTTGATAGAATATACCTGCATAATTTGAGAAGGAATAATATGGATCATGGAGCCCCAACTTTACCATAAGTATCAACAACAAGATTCAAGGCTAAAAAGCTACAACGAGCCATGGTGAAGCTTAATTAAGTTACAGTAACTTCGGCCGAAGATGAGGAGAGAGAAGGGGAGCACCAAGACAACATAGCCAAAGGGTTCCTAATTCAATTCCTATTTGAGACCACTGCACACATCGAGCCAAATGCACTTGATCTGTTTCATTACCCTTTTTTACCAGACTTTTCTCTTTTAATATTTCTTCTATTTTCATTTGTGCTCAAATAACAGAGAAAGACTTTGGTCCATTGGCTATCATCTTAGTAACAACTACCAGCAGTCATCTCCTCTTCCGTATATTTTGCGATTGAAATAAAAATAAAGGTAAGCAATAATAAACAAGGAAAGTGGTAAAGGGCATTTGAGTTATTTCATTACATCTACATACAATGCACGATAGTGGATGCCAATTAATTAGGGGTGGAACTAGAAGTTTTGACAAGTAGAGGAAAAATTTTCCATTCTAAGTCTAACTTACATGTCAATTCTAAAGATTAAGGGGATTCAGGGGGCAAATCAGTGGAAAATTTTTTAAATCTTAAATCTAAGATAAGGGGCCATTCTTTCTTCTTTGCTCGCTCCCTGAGTAGATTTGGCCAATGCAAAATCAGGTACTAGGAAGTTTGATCATACAGTAATGGAATAAAAGCATACCAGTCATCCTCGTAGTGAAGATACTCATTGTTGTGGTTGTAGAGTACCCCAGGATGTGCAGGATCTTGAACAAATCTCTGCACAGTTGATCTTGTAAAGAAACCGCTATCTGGAGTCCGTATTCTCCAAGTTATATTTCCAACAAGTTTTCCAGACTCCACATGAAATTCATGCAACTGACAATCAAATGTATCAAAAGTGGGGTTTAAGCCACTAGTGATGAACCACTTCCCACTGAAATCTGATATATTGAAACTCTGAAAAAGAACAGACGGGTCGGGTACAGGAAATTCCCCAACATCGGATTTCATAGGCACACATTTCTTTCGGGATACTGCACATTCATTAAATTCATCCACTACACTGTTTTCAAACAGGTCACCACATTTAATCTGCAAAAGAGAAAAAAGAATTAGTTACTTTCCTTACGTACTTCAATCATGTGAAGCAATATGTAGAGCCAAGAGAACACACTAACTTGGCATTCGGTCTCATCGGGTCGATTATTGCAGGTTTGGAGACAAGCAACATTGGCAGCACATAGTGGGTTTGAAATGCATTTGGCAAGTTCAAGCCTGACATAAGGGAACAGAAACCAGTTTTATTATATTTTTAGTGTCCGCATTTTTTTTTTTTTTGGGTTTAATCTTTCTAATTTTCTAACTTTTTGGATCAAATTTCTAATACATGTCTCCCACAACTTCTTTTTGGAAATATCCGTATGTAATTGGTAAAATTGATGCTAAAGTCTCAAAAACTATATTCACTACTCATTTAAGCTTCCAGCTATTATCCTCACCAGATTATTCAACAGTGACCCTTGTGTATTTTTTTCTTTCTTTTTTCTTCATAAACTAAAAAGTTTTGAAGGATTCAACAGAGTTGAACTAAAGGATATCGACCAACCAAGGGTAAAATTAGTATCCCAATTTGAAGGAAGAAATTTTAAGACAATCCATATCATTGCAGTTCGCAAAAGGAGAAATCATGTGTGACCAAAAAATTTAAAAAGAAAAGGAAGAAACTTTCTCAAAGTTTTATATGGTACACATGTGACCATATCTTTTGACAGAAAGATTTTCAGATGGAGAAACAGCAAGGGGAGAATGAAAAAAGAAGTAGTGATATCAATTACTAATCAGCAAGATAAATATAATACCTGCATTCCTTCAGCAAGCATGTACATGTTTTGAGTGCATCAACAGCTTGGGATGGTGGAATGATCATGAATGTGCATGTCAGTATAACAACAACTATGCCCATTGATTGTAATCGGCTCCATTCTTGAAGAAAACTTAATGATTTTCCAAAAATAAAGTCAAAGCTTTCTTCCACCTTTTGAAGAGACTGAGAAACAAGGCAAAGCAAAAGGGAAAAAGAGAGAGAGAGAGAGAGAGAGAGAGAGAGAGAGAGAGAGAGAGAGAGAGAGAGAGAGAGAGAGAGAGAGAGAGAGAAGTACGTGAAAATCTATCATTATATTGAAACTATAATGAAATTAAGAGCAAGTAAATCTAGGGAGGTACCTTAGGTTTATTTATCTTCATTTGACGTAAGGCAGTCCTTCCTGACCTATGGGAAAGAATTTCTAAACTTCTTGACCTGGATAATCTACCACTTGAAGTAGATTTGCAGAGTAGAAAGTATTTTGAGTATATTTTATCCACAAGTACCCCTTGATAACATAACACCTTTCTTCTGCAAGCATTACACAAATTATAAATCACCATCAACCAAACTAGAATGTTAAAGATTGCTTGGACATTGGAAGGGAATTGGTTTATGAGTTAATTTGAGCATAAAATAAAGTAGGGTAAATAAAATAACTGACGGGTCCACCATATACTATGTTGTACCTCATGATAGGAATAACAAAAACCAAAAAGAGTTAAACAAGGAAATTATCTCTAAAACCACTCAACTGAATTAAATCAAAATAAGAGCTCACATTGGTTAAGAATGTGGAAGCCAAAGAGAATATGTAATTTGAGAAAATAACGTTAACTCCAAAATAATTTGAGGTACTTTGACCCTCCTCTCTCTTGAACACACTCCAGCCTTAAACACCCACAATATTGCCAACTTGAATCCTTTCCTCCCTCTACTTATAACCAACTCCTACTAACAAACTATTTGGCTAAAGACTAAGATACTATTGGTCCCATAATAATATTTCTAACTCTGCCCTTATGATATTCCTAACACAATCATTATTTTATTAGCATTTGAGTTCAAAGGGATCCCAATTTCTGTGGAAGAGAAAGGAGCCTGTATAACTATGGGTTTGACCAACACATTTGCCACTGCCATCCAACCAACCAGCTCAAACTTGAGCTTGGGCTTAGACAATCATAAAAAGATGAAGTATATTACTTATAATGGAGCAGCTCGACCCATTCAACCAGTGTGTTCTTGATACTTGATAGAAGAGACATCCACTATCAATCTCTCTTGATTCTTGATAGTATGACCACGGGTACAAGATAGAATCTGAATTTGGGCTAAACTATACTTGACGTAATCCAAGTATATACATATGAACAAGCTCATTCTTCAAATGTGTCGGAACAAGTCTATATAAATAAGTAAATCTTGCACTAGATCTGACGCAGAATAATCAAATTTCTCCATGCTTCCTTTTTCCCTTTTTTCTTCATCCCCTGTGTTCCAATACTGTTTCAAGTGTAGTTCAGTTCTAAGCACGAGTTGCATTCCTCAGAATCCTTCGCAAGGTATAGCTTTCATTGGAAGAAAATCACTCGCACAGATTTCAAGTAGAAGAAAAGAAATTCAATCTTAAGGAGTTCACTTCAATTCATCTGGTTCATACTTACTGGTTTATCAATGCAGCGTAAGATATATTTGTTGTTTAGTTGCGCAGTACAACGCGACAATTAGATCTAATTCCTGGGGCTATTCAATTCGATAGAAACACTCCCATCAATTTCAGCATTACACACAACCGTGAATCAAAGAACTAGTCGAACCCACCACCAATTTCCAATTTGGGAGCAGTTATTGACATAAATTGAATCGAAAAACGAAATTACAAGAAGAAAAAAAGCAGACCTGGAAGAAGCGAGAGAGTTGGTGGCGAAGCTTGCGGCGGGAAATGAAGGCGAGGAGGGCCAAGCGGTTTTCATGGCAGAGCTAGGTATTTAGTAGTTTGCAGAGAAAGAGGAAGACGAAGGATGGAAAAAGGGCGGCAGTGTGAGCTTCAGATAAGCCGCCATTTTTGTGTGGAAGCCGTGCGCTCAACGTATTTGCAAGTACTTGACCATTTTTCTCATGAATTCTCAATGCTCATTATTTACTTGAGAAATCAAAGTAAGCCATAGAAAGTTCATCATTATCCATGGAAGAAAATTGTTTTCTAGAATTTGTCCACGTCTTAAAACCAGAAGAAAAAAGGAAAAAACTTTTGCCATGATAGGATGAAAACATATCTATAATTTATAATACATTAGAAAGGGCCTTTGGGATAAACTATTATATGGAATGAGAATTTTGTGATTTCTATATATATTTTTGTAATGACATTGTTCATCACATACGTGACAATTGCATCGTTTTTCTGAGTACATTGTATTGTATTTAATTATGTTGATATTGGTCAAGTTCGCAAATTGAATAACGAGATTCAATAGAATCATATTACATATCGGTGTAATGCTAGTCACACACACTCCTATACTTAATTCAGATCTAGGTTTGTGTTAGGCGTAGTGAGATTATCTAACCATCTTCTCTTTTTGAATTTCGTGCTAGCCCACTAGAGCTTGGCATACAAGCGGAGCTCAACCCGCGAGCCTCGAGCTCGACCCATAGCCTATTCCGCCCTAGGCGGTCTAGCCTAGTTGGCTCGTACATGCCTTCGCCCTTGCCTTATGATGCTTGGATAATAGGGTTCATGAGAGATTCATGTCCGAGGGCTCGACTTTTGGATCATTCTTGAGCCTAGGGCCATAAGATGATACAAGTTTGCTTCCTAGACTTTTCCAAGGTATATTTGGATCATCCTTAAGCCACGATGATTCTTGGTAGGAATGCACGAGCCCATTTATGCAGATAAAAGCATATTTTGCTTGAGAGGCCAGCCATAGGCACTACCACATGACGCCGGCGCTGCAGCTATAGAAACATTTTTCCGCCCCGATTTTTTGGTGCAGCACTATGACGCTATCCAGATGTTTTCTTTATAATTTTAGGTTTTCCAACTGTTGTTGGAGGATCTTTGGACCCACCTTAGAGAACATGATATAGCTTGAAAATAAAGAGAAAATGAGAAAAGAAGCTTAAATAAGGGATTTTCAAGGCTCGGAATCATATGGTTGTGGGTCAATCAATGGACACGACGAATTTAGTTTATTTCTTTTCTCTTAATTTTTGTAGTTTGTTATGGAACTTTCTTTTGGAGTTTGTTATTTTACATAGCTAAGTTTTTTTTTTTATCTAATGGATTGATGTAATCATAGAATTTTATGAATTGATTGCTTGATTGTTTTGATCGAACGAGTTTGAATGTTCTATTTATGTTTCTATGCTTAATGCCTTTAATCTATTAGTCATAAATTAATTGATATTAGATTTAAAATCTTATGCTCGAAAGAGGTAGTTTAAAGTTAGAATTGGGATGCATAATTAACTAAAAATGTTTTAAGAGATTGAGAGATTTAGAAGCCATTTAGATGTCGTTAAAAAACTTATTCTTTGAAGTCCTAACTTATTATTGATACTAGATAGAGATATTGGTTCCTTAAGGAGATTTAGCTTGGACTTGGGACAGACATTTGAGATTTGAGAATTCTTGGCCAATTTTGAGTAATTAAGTGATCGGTTCATAGATTCAATGGATGAAATCATTCCTAGGACATTTCCTCCCATGATTTTCTCTTTATTATTGTATGTTTATTTTCTTTGATTATTCTATTCTCTCATTCGATTTTGATTCTCTAAATAAATTGAGCGACGGTGAGCTAGAAATTCAATCCAAATGACGATATCGATCTTGACTTACTACTTTTATTAAAACTTGACTCGTAAATTTGCAGTAAATAATTTATGCTACAAAAATTTGAAAGTGAGTAGTTTTATTTTACAAGGAGGAAAGTTGGTGATGGAGAGAAAGCGAAAGATCGGAAAGATAAGTGAGAGAGAGAAAAAAAATACATTTTTAGGAACCAAAAAAATGTTATAGAGGAGAAATGCTAAGAAAGAAAGTCAAAAGATAGAGAAAATTTTAGAGAGAAAAGTTGGGAGAGATAAAGTGAAAGATGGGGTAAAGATAAAAATAAGTTAAAAAGAGAGAAAAAGAAAAGTAACACTTTTTTATGGAGTAAATAAAAAGTAAGAGTTTAAGAGTAGGAGAAAATGACAAAATTTTAGAGAAAGATATTGATAAGCGTCACTGATGTTAGGTTTATAAGGATGGAGGTCATTCTAGAATCCTTTAAAACATTCACAAATATTGCTAACTTAACGAAATGATTCAATCTAAGAGTTTATTTAGAAGGATGAATAACTCTGAGATCAAACTTAGAATTATGGTGGTTATTTCTATCTCTCAAGACGACTTATTATCTGGATCGAGACTAATCCAATGAATCGGTTAAACTTCGAACGTAAAGCAAGAATAGAAAAAAAAAGGAAAAAAAAACACCAAAGGAATTTAAGAAATACAAGTTTTTTATCATGATAGAGCGTTATTTCAGAGCGTTACAAGCCTTTTAAAAAGCTAAAGGGACGTTCAAAATACCAAAGCCAAAAGCCTTTAAAAAAAAAAAAAAACTATTAAATGCACATTTAAGAAAATGAAGATCTAGGAAATTAAAACTCAATTGATGAGATGTCTAAATGTAGAATAAAAAAATGTAGCAATGTTCTAAGTAAATATCTAATGGAGGACCCACTTGACTTGATTAAAATGTTCATCAAGTTTTGACATCACAAGCTCCCAAGAGGTATAATATCGACAACACTGTACACTTTTGTTGTCCCTATGTCATCTTTCAAAACTACAAGACTTTTACCATGTCATCTTCACATCATTCTCTTCTAGACTTGTCGTAGTAACATTTATAAAGAAATTTGAGCTAAAAATGCTCCGTTTCTTCACGTGCATTCGCAAGCCTTAATTCGAAGATGTTATGTGAAAGAGAGGTTTTGAAACCCGAAGGATCTATTAGGTATCCTTTCATTTCTTGTTCCTCGTCCTCTATTTCTAGTTTCTTTTTTTTTATTTTTATTTTTATTCTTTATTTTTTTTAAAAAAAACAAAACATAACTGTTCGAGTAGTTATTTATTATTTTGTTATCCAGAAAATTTTAGATTAAAAAGAATAAAAAATTACATGAAAATTAATTTTTTTAAATTGAATATACAAAAATTTTATGTCATATTTATTTATTTATAATATTTATTGTATACTTCTCAAGAGATTGTGGGTTCGATCTCCATTCTACAGCTACTAAAAAAAAATCTTATTATGTGGTTGGTTCCTAATTTGTTCTTAATGCTTTTTTAAAATATTGATGTTTTAATATTTTGATTCTATTTGGCTTTTTAATGAGAATTGCTCAAGATTTTCTGGGTTATAAAATCCAGAGTAAATTTGGAACTTTAAAAATGTTGGGGTTAAATTGAGATCAGCTACTAAGTTTCTATTTTAGTCCTAATCTTTTAATTTGTCTTCTTAAAAAATGAAAACTCTCCATCCACAAATTTCATTGAAATGCAGAATGAAATTTAAAGATTGGAGAATAAAGCAGCTGTAACATTTAAAACTTTAAAGGCAAAATTGAGAGCCATCCATTTCTTTCTCAACTTAATTAAAAACCTAATCCTACTCTTAAAATTTATTTTGGTCCATATAAACTTTACATTTAAACCACCGTTTAAAATTTTCTCATTAAACTTCTGTATTGTATTTAACAAAAATTCTATATTTCGAACCACATGTATCGAGTTTGGTATCAAATCAGAAACAAATTAAAGTGTCCAAAAATTTAAGTCTAACTTTAGTTGGTCCAAATTTCGCTCTTAATTAACATTTTACAAGTTTAAATTCTACCCATTCCTTGTGAGTTGTTTTAAAAAATATCTCATTAGAAACATATCTAACATCAATTAAAATATCGGGCGGGCGAAATTTGCATAACTCACGTAACATTAAAGAGAAAATTGAAACCAACATCCATTAGGGCACATTCCATATAATAATCGACCTAAATTCAGTTGTTTTCGAATTATTATCTAGTTTCGTTTTTACTCCAATCTTTTAATTTGAACCCAAAAAAGGAACCTTATTGTTTCTAAAACTCATATAAACATAAATAAGAGATTGAAGTACATGTGCTAGAGAAACCAAACCAAAACCCAATATGTCTTCAAAAGGATAAAATTAAAGCAAAGAAGAGGGAGGTTTCATTTAATAGTAAAAGACTTTCAACCAATTGAGTAACTTCACTTTAGCACAAAACTAGTGGTAGATAAGTTCCAAAAGCAGAGAGATCTCTCCAAACCCTCAACTTACAATTTTAGCCGCATTCATCCTTCTTCTATCTCTATTTGTCAGCAGTTTTTAAATATCGATGTCGATGGAAATGTCGAAATCTCACTTTCATGGAAATATCAATGAAAATATCGCTAAAATGTCGATGTCGATGGATATAAAGATCTCTCCAAACCCTCAACATACAATTTTAGCCACATTATTCATCCTCTTTCTATCTCTATTTGTAACCAGGGTTTTAAATATCTCGATTGAAATGTCGAGATCTCAATTTCATAGAAATATCGATAAAAAATATTTCTGTAAAAGTTAGAGAAATTAAAAAATCGTAAAAAAATATTTAAATTAATAAATAAATATCTTTCTATTTCTAAATAAGTTAAAAATGTTTAATATTAAAATTATGTATATCTTAGTGACATTTTGTTGATATTTTTCATATTATGTCGATTTTTTTTGTACTATAATGGAAATGTCTATTTGTCCCTCATGTCGATGTCGAACCCAAAGATACATGGACATGTCGATGAAAATATTGACATACCGACAGATATTTAATACCATGTTTGTAAGTAGTGCCTAACCACAATTGTTTGCCTATAAAAACACAAGAAGTTGGTTTTGGGAGTAAATTATATACTACTAAACTTTCTTTCTTTCTTGTTCACATTTGTAAGAGGAAAGAGAGCTCCCCCATTTATTGCCACAATGATCTTAAGTGTTCATCAACTCCAATTCATCTTTGGTCTCATGGGTATTATTGTTGCATTCATTTTGTTTTTCTTTATGGAATATGGTATATGGCTTTGAGATAGGGTTAATTCCATTTCCCAAGTACTTGTAATTTATCTTATCTTTTTGCCTTTTCACTTTTTCTCTTGTAGGTAATATAATATCCTTCATGGTCTTCCTGGCTCCTGCGTAAGACGTTATGTATATTTGATATTTTGGCTATGTTTATATTTTTTACAAGTCACTTGATCGTAATTCTATGATATAGTCTTAACAACCTATTAAAAAAAATATACGTAAGATTTTGAGTTCAAATGTATAATAATCTCAATGTTTATAAGTCAACATGAACATATATATCTCAGTTAGGTCAAAATATTACTTACCTCACTAAAGGTTGGAGGTTTCAATCTCCTACTCCATTGTTGAACTAAAAAAAGAAAGCAATAAAAGTTGTTCATAGGCATATTGCAACTCTTTTAGAACCATTCTTACAATTTTTTTTAACAAAAAAAAAACAACTAAACACCAACCCAAAAACTTCTTAAAAAATAAGGCTATTATCTAGGCTATGTTTGATATTTATTTTTTTCTATTTTAAAAAATTAGGCCTAAAAACACTATTTCCATCAATGTTTTTTTTTTTTATCTATTTTGAAAAATGTTTTTAAAAACTAAAAAAGTAGTTTTTAAAAATTTATTTTTGTTTTTGAAGTTTGACTAGGAATTCATATATATATTTTTTTAAAGAAGGTGAAAAACATGCCGGTGAAAAATCAAGCATAATTATTTCAAGAATGATAAAACAACAGGGCTTTAGATAACCCTTTTTGTTTTGGTTTTTTATTTTTTTTTAAATTAACAAACACATATTCATGTCTAAAATGACACCTTTTCTCGAATCTCTTATACATCCACTTTTAAATTTTCGTCAAATTTCAAAATGATTATCAATCGAAACCTTTATCTTATAAAATTTTACACGTACTTTATTTGAATAAAAGTTGTGTGTGTTGTGTTTAGGCCAACGTTTTGGACAATTTACAAGAAGAAAACATCAGAAGGATTCCAATCGATACCTTACGTGGTGGCGCTGATGAGCGCCGTGTTGCTGCTTTATTATGCTGCCATCAAATCCAATGCCTATTTGTTAATTAGCATCAACTCCTTTGGATGTGTTATAGAACTTTTCTATATATCAATCTACGTCTTCTACGCTACTAAGAGAGACAGGGTCTCTCTCCCTCCCTCCCTTTATGTTTCATTTAATATTATCGTACAAATATGAGACGAAGATTTGAACATATGGATCGGATGTAAAAATAAAGATATATATATATGGTTTATAAGAGAATTAGTTTTGTAGGAAGAAATAATTTTAGTAAGCTTCATTTTAATGGGTGATTCTTGTTTGTGAAGGTATTCACATTGAAGTTGTTGGTGATATTCAATTTTGGGGCTTATGGAGTAATGCTGGCGATAACTATGCTTGTGTTTCATGGGAATAAGCGCACCAATGCTGTTGGATGGATTTGTGCAGCTTTCAATCTTGCTGTTTTTGCTTCTCCTTTGAGCATCATGGTTCTCTCTCTCTCCTGTCTTTTGCTTCTTCTTTGAACATCATGGCTCAAGTCTCAAAGTCCATGGTTCGATCTCCCGAGCTCAAAAAACAAAAAATTGAAACTCCCTCCTCTTCCCTCTCTCTCAAGTGGATGGTTCAATCTCCCGAGTTCAAAAAATAAAAAATTGAAACTCCGTTCCTCTTTCCCTTCTCCCTCTACATGGTTCAATCTCTCGAGCTCAAAAACAAAAAAATTGAAATTTCCTCCCTCTCTCCTTTCTCTCAGGCTGATGTTTCAATCTCCCTAGCTCAAAAAAAAAAAAAAAACAGAAAATTGAAATTCCTTACCTCCCTCTCTCTGGAAAAAGGTCGATAGTTCGATCTCTCCAACTCAAAAAACAAAAATAAAATTCATTTCAATTTCAATTTTATTTATCTTATTTAGAAATTAATGTAATCAAATAAAAAGGAGTAACTTAAATTGTTTAAAAAAAATTAAAAGGAGAGTCCACTTATAAAATGTACAAAAAATAAAGAATTTTAAAGGAAAATATAGAGTGAGTTGAAAGGAATATCTTTTTTAGGTCCAAATAACTATTAAGTTTTTAGTTCTCAATTTTTAAAAGTTAAGATTTTTTTAGCTCTTAATTTATTTAACTAAATCTTGATCGAGCATTAACTTTAATTCATTAAGATAAAATTTCTTTTTTGTCTTTAAAATATTGATGTTGATAGTTATTTTTAGAAAAATTATAAAAACAAAAAAATTTCAAAAAACAAATAAAATAACAAATAAATATTTCACTCTTTTTAAATAAGTTTAATTTTATTAATATTAATATTTCGTCCATATTAGTGATATCTTGTTGATATTTTTTATATTTGTCAATGTTTTATGATACCATAGAAAATATTGATTCACCTCTTATATATGTCGATGTCAAACTCATTGACATGTAGAAATGTCAATGAAAATGTTGATATGTTGACGAAAATTTAATACCGTACTTTTTTAATATATGCAGAAGAGGGTGATAACAACCAAAAGTGTGGAGTATATGCCATTTTTTCTCTCCTTTTTTCTCACTCTTTCAGCCACCATGTGGTTCTTCTATGGCTTCTTTATGAAGGATCTATTCATTGCTGTAAGTCAAAACTACAATACTTCAAAACCTAACCCTACTATTTCTCATTAAATTGATTCTCCATTTAATTTCTCTTTTTTTTTCTGAATCTTTAATTATCATTAAATTTTTGCACTGCATTTAATAAAAAAGTTTGTGTGTGAGACTTTGCATGTAGATATGGAAACAAATCTCTTTTTTTCAGTACAACAAATGCGGGATGAGAAATTGAAATTTGAGCAGGGTGGAAGTAAATTTAAAACTTTTTTCCAAGGAAGTTATTGTATTTTAAATTCATAATTGCAAATATATCTTTAAAATGAACTTATAAATCACTAGTTTAGGCAACTTAGTATGTTTCTATTTGATGCGACAGAAATTAATTAACCTAAAACGATGATTATTAACTCAAATAATAATTTACTTTTTCTTTTTTTTTTTTTGAAATAGAATTAGCTATAACCATGTCACTAACCTAAATATTGATCATTAGCTATAATAATAACTGGTTGGTACATTATATATATATTTTTTTACTACATTTGCAATTATTTTATATGTAGCTAGTAGCCCAAAGAAACAAATTAAGCTCGTATTTTTCGTTTCGTATCGTTTTTTCTCAGCTTCCAAACATCGTCGGGTTTCTACTGGGGATGATCCAAATGATAATGTACATGATATACAAAGACAAAAAGGGAAATAATAAAGAAGAGAAAATTGAAGAAGGAGATGGCCAAAGTTTCTCAAGATCAGTGAAGAATCAAACAGAAAGAAAGGAGATCAATATGGCTGAAAGCAACAACAATAATAATGCATGATAATATATAAAGGGCTTCTTTGGAAATGTAGTGTAAGACAAAAGGGAAACTTCAATGAAATAATAGGTTATCTTTTAAATTCAGTTTTATAATACACCATATATGTTTTGCAATCAATTCAAGTTTATTGATAGCTTTCTATTTTTATTGATTAATTATCAATTTTTAATGGATTTAATTGTTGGTGTTAAATGGATAATCAAAAGAGAGTTTTTTTTTTTTTTTTTTAGTACCGGGTGATCGAACCCACCATCTCTTGATTTGAGATATATGTCAATTATGACTGAACTATGCTCGCTTTGACAATAATCAAGAGAGAGTTAAAGCTTATTGATTTCTTCTTTTTTTTTCTCGAGTAGATTGGATTTTATTTAAGTAAAGATTGGATTTAAATAACAGAAGCCTCACTTTGGAATATTCTAATTAAATTTTATTTATTACCTACATGCATTAAGAAATTGTAAGCTATCATTTAAAAAAGAGAGAGAATGCAAGACACATACATGATTTTTACTTTTAAATATGTGGACTCCACTTAGAAAATATGTATTTCTTTTATTTTTGTAATAATAGGAGAATTTTAAATAACAATAAAATAGGAAAAGAAAAAGAATGAAAAATTTTGGTTTGGAGGGGGAGAAATATGCAAATGAAAATGGAGAAGAGAAGAATGTATTCAAAAAATTTAAATAACAAAAAAAATGAAAATGACATTAAAAAAATTAAATAGTCATAATTACTTAGTAAGAGGGACAATGTACCATTAAAAAGGGGAAGGTAAAATTCCGTAGATTATTTTTACTTTCAAATATGTAGACTCCACCTAGAAAATATATATATTTTTTATTTGTATAATAAAAGACACACTGTATACATAAGTCAAACTTGAACTTAACTCAACAATAATTAACACTTGTCTCTAACTAAGAAATCATGAGTTCAAATCTCCACTTCACTTGTTGTATCTAACTCCAACTAAAAGATCGTGAGTTCCAATCACACTTCATAAATGATTCTACTAAACCACGTATTATCAAGACGAGTTCTTCTAATTGTATTACCAGAGAACTATGTTCTTTGAACTTAACTATTCGAAATACTTTCCGAAAGTATGTACATGAAGCAGTTTTCTCACCAAAAAGGACCATCAATTTCAATACACAAAAGTTTAAGCTGAAAAAAATAAAAATACAACATCAAGCATATTAACTGGGCAAACAAAGCCCCCAAAATTCACACACTAGGATTGAAAACCTGGCCTTATGTTAAAGTTGCACAATGAGCCTATCATCATCAGGGTCTCAAAATCGCATCATGTTGTATCAGAAGGGGATGAACAGGATGCATTGCATACAAAGTGGTTCCAAAACAGCTTCAGGTGGTCCTTAAGCATATCAGAGATCACATCAAACTCAGCTTCCTCTCTCTGCCCAAAAAAAAAAGATAACGAACGAAAACGAAATAAGCCAACTGCATTCAACTCGCACAAAAAAGTTGGTATATTCCAAAATTTTCTCTAGAAAGAAACGTCGAAATGCCAACATAGTCCCACGTTAATTAGAAGTGAAGTATACCCAGAGTATATAAGGAAATCAGAGCTTTCTTTGATGCCAGAAAAAACCCATGAACAGTATCATATAGTACTAGAAATATATAAAGGCCTATTGTGTTAACAAGAAATATTATAGCTATAATGCTTTTAGTGCAAAATGCAAGATGGGTAACACAAGTTTTTCAATGGTTTAACAATCGAACACAGGGCAACATGCTAAGAGGAAAAACAATATTCATGCAGTATTAAGGAAGTCGGTTAATCGAGTCAAATAGCTTAAAGAATGGAGGTATAGCTTAAAGAATGGAGGATGCATACAAGTAGTTCGGAAGTAAATTGTTTCAGCTTCAAAGTAATCTCTTTTGTCGCTTCTCCAACCGAAGTCTTGAAATCGTATCGGTCGGCATTTCTTAGTTTGAGCCTCATAAATGCATTTACATAAGACTTGGCAACAGTATGCCAAACTCCAACAACTCTGAATCTGTCCCCAGAGGATGCTTTTCCCAGAGGCCATCTTAAGCCCCCCTTCACATCTTGGTCTAAAACAGCAGAGTTTATAAGATATGCTATGCCTTCCATCTCATCAACCTTGAATACAAAATTTGAGGTCAGTCCCACTTGAGTAAACAAATCAAATTTCAAAAGGGAATAAAAATTTTTATTTTACAGAATTTTTAAGTTTGATTCCAGGTGCATGCTTCTTTTAGCTTCATTCTTCACAAAGGTTGAAACAATACCAAAGAATTCATATTCTTCAGCTTCAAAGTGAAGAAAAAATTACTGAAATTATGAAAACCGTTAAAAAAGGCAAATCAATTGTAAGGAAAGAGCTAATAAAAACACCAAAAACACCATTTGTTATAAAGAAAACCAATATGAAGTTTCATATATGCCTTTTGAATGTTTTGATTTATGGGGCTTACTGTCAGCTTTTCTGAAGTCTTCTTGGAGCATAGCATCAGCCTCATATCCATATTCTGTTTCAGGCACGAGATATCCGCCACCATATGGCGCACTTGGTTGAGTTCAACCTACAAAATAAATGAAATGTATGCTCAGAAAATGTGAAATAGAAACTTAGAGAAGCAAAAAATGTGGAAGAGCTAGCTGCTTTAATATTTTTGTTAATATAATAAATAATACCTTATAAAGTTCAAGATTATTCAACTCTGGCACAACAGTGCATTTACATGATATGGTCACGGATGGTCGCTCTGCATCCGACAACTGAAAAAAGAATGCAACATCAAATGATGAAGAGATCAAAACTGAGTAGAACCCCGGACCCTGGTTGAAAATGGTGGCAAGCATACATTATAAACTCATCTGGAAGGCAAAACAAGTACCTTCACATGATATATATCTTTCTCCTCTACAAACACTAGTCCAGTTAATGGAATAACTTTTTGTGTAATGTTTTCCATGTAAGTGTCAGAGATATTTGTATAAAAAGATCTCCTTAACTGTCTCAGTGTTGTTTCAGTAGGCGGCTCATTTCTATCAATTTCAGAGACCCTACATACAAGGATAATTACCATCTTTTAAACAAACGCAACATCTCTAACTTCTCATTGTCCAACAAGGTAAACAATTTTAGAAACAGATATAATGGGAACTTTTGTTAACTAACAAGGGATTGCTCACCCATGAAAAAGAACTTTTCCAACCCTAGCGACCAATCTTGGCTTCACATCTTCATCTTGATTCATTTCATTCTTCACATGTTCGACTGATGATAGTAAGTCAGGCAGTAGATTTTCTACAATAGATACCCATGGTTCTGTTACGATTTCTACTTCCTCTTCTCTATTTCCTATTATCAAGAACAACAAGTCAAATGTCTCCTTTGTTCTGTTTAGAAAAGTTAATTTCTCAATATAAAGTACCAACTACATACAGCAAGCTAAGAGAAACTCCATAACATTGTTCTATACCTTGAGATATATTAGTGTTCACCAAAGCTAGGGGTTTTTCACCCCTTTTATGCTCAATGGACGTCGCAGAAAACGGCTCAAGATGAACACAAGAGGGAAACTGGTTACCATTACCAGAACTACCAATGCTAAACCATTTAAGTACAGCCTGATGAGCATAGACTATCTTTCCACTCCTGTCCACTTCAGATTTAGATGGCTTCAAATCCGATTTTTGGGTGAATTTTGGCCTCAGATTCAATTTTCTGTTGAATTGAGGAACAAGTAACTCTGCAGTAGGAGAAGCCTTCTCCATATCCCTTGAATGACGTTTGTGTGGAGGTATATAGGCCATACAGCAAGATCTCAATGCACAATCAAAGTATCTGAGAACCAAGGAAATAGTGATTTAAAGTGGTTTTACAATGAGAAACTTCAGGTAATTGCCAAAAAACAAACTGTTGAGAATATACAAATACAATTAAATATACTAACTATACTCTATTAGTTTAACTTTTTGGGTGCTTGTAATGGTAGTTTAATAGAGTATCAAAACAAAAACAAATTAATATTCAAGCACAAACGAGAGTGTTAAGACTATAATAAAAGAATGAACATATTATAACCTATCCCCTCAAGCCTGACTTTGATTAAGCGGTAGTTTAATACAAACTAAGAAGCTTCTGAAACAGAGATAATAACACCTATGAACAAAATTCTACATTTCTAGATGATGGGTTAAACAAATTAGCTAAAAGAATATGGCTGATCTAAAAACCAAAAAAAGAAGTGGGATAAAAATTATTCACCAACCAGTTCAACCAACAAAGATGCAAAAAATAAGCAAAGAGAAAAAACCCAACAGAAAAAATATATTTTTCTTCAGTTAACTCATGAAACCTACAAGGCAGAGCAATCAATTTATACCAAAAAATGAGTGGGGAAACAGAGAATGGAAAATGAACTGATGACCCAGTATCAGTAAAAGAAAAAGGGAAACTGGGAACTGGCCTGCCTTCGCTAGCAAGGAGTTGGGAAAGGAAACTTCTTCGTTATAGAGGAAAAGGCTCAGAATCAGGCGGTTTGACTGGCGACGACCCTTTACGTCTTGGGGAAGAAGGAAGGAAATTGAATAAATGGCATTGATTGGATGACTAAAAAGAAAAAAAAAAAATCACTATATTCTCACCGATCTCAATTGAGATGGCATGAATTCCAGTGAAATTTCATTAATCATTTCGGTTTAAATTATTTGCCTCAGATTCATTTAATTCACCTAATTCCATGAATATTTTCATTAAATTTCATAGATTATTGCAAAGTTTCAATCAAGATAAATGCGATTTCTGTTTAAATTGCACTTAATCTTCACCTCGAGATTCAATTTGATACTAAGTAATTTTTATAAAGTGGAAGGGTATTTTTGTAATCACACTCCCACCAAAAGTTAAAAAGGGTTAGAAAAACATTAACAAAATGTGAGAGAGACATTTTTATAAGGTGCGTGTCAATTTCAAGCTTTAACTTTTTGGTATTTGCAAGAGGTAGCTAAATCTTTTCTCATATTTGCAAAAATAACTTCTACTTTTGAATTTTGCAAATATCGCAAATTATTTGAATTCGTGTATTCAGACTTTTTATTTTTTCAATTTTACCCTCTCTTTAGTTGATGTAGCCAGTATGACATAGACATCAAGGTATATAAGTTATAGCTTATACGTCTAATATAGATTACATCAAGGTATATAAATGGGAAATTGACTCAAATGACCTTCAAAAGTTTGTGGAATGCTCAAATGACCCACTTCTTTTAAATGTGTCCAAATGACCTACTGGAATATTTAATTAATTTTAAAATGTAGCAAAATTACAATACTACCCTTTTGTTCAGAAACCCAAACCATTTGCTTTACCTTTCCTCCTTCCTTGCCGTTTTCAACCCAAATTCATCTTCTCGATTTTTCTTCGCAGTCCCTTCGAATTTCTTCTTAATTTTTGTTTCTCTAGGCGATTGGCTTCGATTTTATGTGTGTTGAGGAGTTGAATGGTTGTTTATTTGCGTTGATTCAGTTTTTCGATGTTTAGATGAACGAATACATGTATAATATTGCATCAATTTAGGTTTTTTTCTGTTGATTTTGTTTTCTGGTGTTTCGTCCCTGTTTTTCTTCGATTTTTCGTTTATGTTGGAATTGAGGTCTGTGGCTGTGGGAGTTTCATTTGAAATGTTTGAAGTGGTGTGGTGGGAGGTTGAAGATGAAGAAGTATTTTCGATGAAGTGGGATGGACCTCGAGCGAGGTTGAAGAGATTTGAAACGTCGCTCAAGGTTTAGTAAGCCTCTGTCATTTTTCTCGGGTTCGACCTCGGGCGAGGTTGAGCCCGAGGTAATTAAAAGAGGCTGAATCGTGAGAAACCTCACTCGAGGTTGAGCCTCTTTCAATTACCTCGGGCTCAACCTCGCCCGAGATCGAACCCGAAAAAAATGACAAAGGCTTAGAAACCTCGAGGTTGCGTCAACTTTTTCTATCACCAACCGTTGACCTCGGGCGAGGTTTCGCCCGAGGTTCATCGTTTCTTATGAAACTCGGTCGGGAAACCATAGCAAACAAAACAGCAAAATTGCTTTTCAAATGTAGTCCAATCTTAAGAAAAAATCAAACACAGCAAAATTAAAGGCAACCAGTTGTGAATTAAATGATTCCCGGGCGGGAATTAATATGACTCCGGCCAAGGGTCGCACATTTAAAAAGGGTGAGTCATTTGAGCATTCCATAAACTTTTGAAGGTTATTTGAGTCAATTTCCCTATATAAATTATAGCTTATATACCTAGTATGGAGTACATCAAGATATTTAAGTTATAGATAATATACCAAGTATGAAGTACTGCAAGGTATATTAATTCTAGCTGATATACCTAATAAAAAGTATAACAAGGTACGTTATAACTGATATACCTATTACGTAGTATATCAAGGTATATAAGTTATATATGGTATATCAGCTATAATTGATGTACTGCATACTAAGTATATCCGCTACAACTTATGTATTTTGATGTGTCAGCTATGAATAAGATTTTATATGTCAATGTCAATGAAAATGTTGAGGTCTCAATTTCATCGAAACACTAATTAAAATATTGATGAAATGTTGGTTGTGATTAATTTTTTTAAAATATTATAAAAATAAAAAATTATTAAAAAATATTTAAATTTACATATAAGCATTTCATCCTTTTTAAATAGGTTTAAAATGATTAATATTAATATTATGCCTATATTAGTGATATTTTGTTTATTTTTCATATTTTATCGATTTTTTTGCAATACTATGTAATTTTCGATTTATCCCTCATGTCGATGTCGAACCTATGAATACATGGAAAAATCAATGGAAATGTCAACACGTCTATAATTGATGTGCCTTGAAGGTATATCAGCTATAATTGAAATGCCTTGATGTATTGTATACTAGGTATACGTTTTATGACTGATACACATTAATGTACTTCATACTACATATATTAGCTATAAAATAGATACACATCGATGTACTGCATACTGGGTATATCGACTCTAACTAATATACCTTAATATGCTCTATATTAGGTATAAATTTTGATATACCTAATATCATTTCCATTTCTTTCTCTTGCTCTTCATAGACAAACTTGGGATTTGCCATTCCAGGTAAGATTGGTTCAGGATCATGGGATCATCATAGTTTAGAAGCTCCAGCTCCGTATCAAGATCACGAACGATTATGATAATATATTTATGCAAGATATATTAGGGCTCGTCGTGCACTTGTATGGTCTAGAGAAGCTTACTAAAAAAGGTCATTGAATTTTGAGTAAACTTCAAGAATCAATATACTGAGAGACCAAGTAAGATATACATTATAATTGATGTACTTTATATTATACCGTATATCATCGATTAACTAACATACCGTAATGTTCTTCCTAATAACCATTTTTATATACAGCTTATTATAGATATTATATTTCACTAGCACAAATCTGAAAAATTACAGCAAATTATCACAAATTTTGGGCTTAAATGGGCGGCCCAAATACCTTCATACATGGCAGCTGGAAATTTTGGGCAAAAAGAGTTCATCAAAGAATAATTATTTACACAAAATAAAATTTAATAAACTAGAATCAACCCAATAAGCATATTACGTAACATTATAAAACTCAAGGGTAAGAGTTTTAATTCATAACTGAAAAAGGCCTTGTAACTTAAAATCTACCAAACAAGATTTATTTCTCCTCACGATGATGAATAAAACTTGTTCTCAAAGCCAATAGGAACATAACGGGTACTTTTCTTTTAAGGTCAAAAGTTCGATCCCCATTTCTCCCAAGAATCCAAATATTCGTGTTACCATATGATAATAAATTCAAATAAAAACAAACTTGTGCAGTTGTTGCAGGCCTGTTCGTCCTCACAAAGAATCAATCCAAAGATCCATCTCAGAAATCCAATCATCCCACACCTCCCTCTTGTTGCAGCCCTGTTGATGATGATCATCCTCCAATGCTTTGAACTCCATTTGCAAATTCCCCAGACTGCCCATGCTATTACTTTGTTGTTCTACAATAATGGGCAAATTCTGATTCTGATTTTGAACCAAAATCATCTCTTGGCTGTTTTCTCCATTAATATTTTGGTCATGGTCTGCAGCACACGTCTTTCCTTTTGCCCTTGATTTGCTGCTCTCTTCTTGAGGATGCTCCCAATTTTGTGGTTTCCCAAAAAAGGCTTCTTCTTTTGTGGGGTTTGCCTGCTGGTCCTCAACTCCTCCTAATTGCCCATTCAGCTTCTTGCTCAAATGGCAATTCCAATAGTTCTTTATATCATTTGCTGTTCTTCCTGGTAATCTTCCAGCAATTACTGACCACCTAGTACACACCAAAAATGTCTTCCTTTTGTTGTTAATCTAACTAATTTTTGTTTCGAAACTCGCGTTTATATTCACATTTTTCTATATGTATACATTGTACGTGGATTTATCGACTATATGAACCTAAGGGTTTGATATTGACATGGGGGTAACAAGGGTTTATAATACAAGTAGATTAATCCTCTTATTATGAATTAATTTTAAGATAAAATTCTATGAAGATTGATATGGTATTAGAGACCAAAAGCTCAAACGAGCACGTGGTCCAAAAATGAGATTCGGCCCCCGATTGGTGAATTCAAAAGAAACACTATTTGAGTGGCATGTTAAGATCCCACATTGAATAGATAACAGACGATTTATAGTATAAATATGCTATTATACCCTCATAATCAATTAGTTTTGAGATTGAACTCTAAAAATATTAATAGAGATCAGTAATCTGGCCTGACAGCCAAAGGTTTTTTTTTTTCAAAGATGGTTACATCAGAAAAGTGAACGACGCACCACATACAAAAGCTACAAAAACGATCATTATACTTGGCCAATAAAACAAATTGCCTTGTTAAAATAAGTACTGAACAAATTTTAGTCCACTAAACACTTTATCCTAAGTCACAACGTTTTCAATCATATTTTATATGCTATGTTTGAGATGTTATCATTCGATTTCAAAGTTGAGTAAACATATTTTGCTTTCAACCAAATAAATATATTTTGAAAAAGTTTGCATAGAGACATCTTAATTTTCTTGTTTGTTTATTATTAGTTTTTTTTTAACAATTAGTGGTATTACTTTTTTATTCTTTTACTTATTGATTTTACTATTAAATTAAAAATATTTCGTGCATTTGCTTTGGTAGCATTCTAATTATATAAAACTAGGCTTGTTGTACAAGAGATCATCCGGAAAACCAAAGGTTGGGTTGAGTTATACAATTGTTTAGATTGGATTGGTTTTCAAATAAATGAAAACTTTTAAGGTTGAATTAGTTCAAGGTTCCACCTAAAATAAATTTGGGTTGAATCGAACCAACTGAATTTTATTATTAATTTTCAATTTTTTTAAATTCGCCATAAAATTATACATGCCTTTGCATATATATATATAGATATTTCAATTTTTTTAAACTCACCATAAAATTATACATGCCTTTGCAAATATATATATATAAAAACATGGATATTTCAATTTTAATTTCAATAATTATTTATGCATTATTTATTCTCCAACAACTTTTAAAAGCAATTTTTAAGTTTTTGGTGGGTAATTTTTCACCAGGTAGATAAACATCGACTTACGATTTCGATTTAGTGTTAGAAAATATCTAAATAAACATTTAAGAATATTAGCATTTACTTTCTTATTTTATACAGTATTTTGAATGAGTTACTCGAATAACCCGAACCAATCTAATCCAATTATTCATCGTTGGATTGTATTGGATTCATTATTAATAAAGGTTATTTAAATTGAATAAATTAACTCGAACAATTAGGATAGGTCTAGAAAGTAATTTCGAGAAGAAGTAAATATATATAAGACTTGCCTGTTGCCCAAGAGACTGTGGAGGCTGAAAATGAGGTCTACTTCCTCTGGTGTGAAGCTTCCTCTCTTGATATTTGGACGAAGATAATTCAACCATCTCAGTCTGCAACTCTTTCTGCATCTGTTTAAACCTTTTCAAATCAACCAAAATCCCACTCAGTTCTTTGCAAAATCAAAACCACATCCAAATACATACTTTTTCTTTCATTTCTTTTTTAATTTTTAAGACGTTTATAAAAGATTTACGTTTTCTATTTTTGTAAATTATGCTTGCTTCCTCGTCAATTTTATTTGATACCTTTGTCATCTCGCTTGAACACACACGTTTAGAACTTTAGCCAAATTTTATAAACAAAAGCTATATTGTTTGAACTTTGAAAATATTTTTAAAAAGTAGATAACAAAATAAATAAACATAAACATGAGTAGAAATTAGTGGTTATAAATTTAATTTTACAAAACACAAAAAATCAAAACAAATGTGTCTTGTTTTAGTTTCTCTACTTTTAAATTTGGGGATGTAAATATAGTCTTATTATCGATGAATTGTGGAAGATATGTTAGCTAGGTACATAAATAAAATCAATATCTTAATTGGAGCAGAGCATTTCGGATAAAATCTAAAAGTAAAACCATGCAGACACTATTAGGTAAAAAGTTGGCAATATCATACCGTTATAGAAATACTCTTATTTATTTTAACCTCTAAATTTTTAGGTAAAAATCTATTTTAATTACTATTGTAATTACCAAGTATAGCTTTGACACCTAAACTATTACTATG
This sequence comes from Momordica charantia, assembly GCF_013281855.1. Taxonomy (NCBI): domain Eukaryota; kingdom Viridiplantae; phylum Streptophyta; class Magnoliopsida; order Cucurbitales; family Cucurbitaceae; genus Momordica; species Momordica charantia. Next base: position 28,803,965 of record NW_028275166.1, read on the forward strand.
GACATCTAACATGACTATTTACTATGTTAAGCTTCTATTAAATAATTTATACGAGTTAATAGTAGGACTAAAATGAATTTTAATTTTCACGAAAATTAAATTAACTAAAATTGAATCTTTAAAAGTAAAGACTAAAATAAAACAATTAGGAGATGAAAATAGAACCCCTAAACCTAGCAACAAAATCAACAAGTGCTCGAGATACCACTCAAACCTAACTAAAATTTACTATGTACAAAAATAGTCTTATCCAGCTAAGAATAAGACATATTAATTTCACCACTTATTTAAGTTAATTTCTATATTAAATTTGATTCACTCATTTAAGATTATTATAAAATAAAATAAAAATAATATGATGAAATAACATACTTATTTTGGTGTTAATAACGTCCATGCTAAATCAATAGTTCATGCAGGACGATGGTAAGATATTATTATTTAGCCCTTATTTCGTTATTAGTTTTCTATTTCTTTTAGGTGTTCTAAAGCCTTTCTATCTCTAAGGAAAAAAAAGGTAAATTTTGTGATATATTTTTTAAGGAGCAGTACTTTTAAACTAGAGATGCCAAATTATAAATGGAGATGAACTTGAAAACCAAAACTATTTATTTAAGAAAAAATATTACCTATTTTGAATAGAGTAATATGACACTTATTTATCGAAATTAATTACTTATTAATATTTTTTCAAAGTAACTTATACACTAAAATATAATTTTTTTAGTTTATTGTTTTTTTTTTCTCACGAATCAGAGAAATGAATCTAAAAATCAATCTGAATGAAATTGATTCCTAATGAACCCTTTGAATTGATTATTATTTTTACATTCAGTGAATCAAATTTAATTTTGAAGTTCCAATTCCATTAAACTAAATTCTAAAAGTAGTGATATATATATATATATATTTATTTATTTATGAAAAGTAATTTGGGACTATCCAGAGGTGTGTTTAAGCAGTGACATTAATATACTCTATTAGTTGGTTGCTCATGAATAACTATTTGTTTTAGTTTTGGGAAGATCACGTTTAGGATTTCAGAAATTTGACACAAAGTAGCCATTTGTTTCTTTAAGAATAGATAGATGTCTAGAATCTCATATGTCCGGAATTTTAGATGTTCAGAATTTCAAATAACCACGTTTGTTTTTAGGAAAATTTATAAGGATATCTGAGAATATTTTTTATAACCACATTTGTTTTGCAGGGTTTATTTGTGAGAATATTGTAAATTTATGTAATATTCCAAAAATGTCCTCACCGGTCGTCATATAATTTATATATTAAATTTAATATTATTTGAATTCATATAAAAATCGTACTTTTATTAATTTAGTATTATATTTTTATGTCAATTTTTGTTTATGTTTGATGACTATTGATCAAAGAGTAAACTAAACGAAAGATTGCATCCTAGATTTGAATTAAAAATAAATTAAGATATTATACAATTGACTAATGTTTATTTTATATCTAAATGTAGCATATAAATAAAATTATATTTAGACATTTATCAATGAATTAGTGTATACATTTATTTTTAAAATAAGATAAAATAAATAAGAAATAAATATTATTGATGAAAAAATATTATAGAAGAAAAACGATGAGGGACAAAAGTCAAAAGAAGATGTCCTCAACGCGGGAATCTTAGAAACTCATGTTACACAAGGGCATCTAAAATACTCAGATGCCTCCCATATAGGCATCCTAAGATGCCCGGGCATCTAAGAGTGCCCGAAAATCCTACATTCCTATCAAACAAACACGAATATCTAGATGACCATCCCATGAAACAAACCGCCCCAAAGAGATAATAACAGTTTAAATGAACTCAACTTAAATATAGCTCAACCGATGGATTAAGACGTTAGTTCTAAATCTGAAAATTCACGCATTTTTTTGAATGGTAATACCAAAAAAAAAGAATCATTGGCAAGAAAAATCAATTTAAAATGTGTTCCATCTATCCACTCCATCGAATTTTTTGGCCTAGCTCATCCATCTGAACATTTAAATACCGATGTTAACGACAAAGCCTTGTTAGAATCATCAAAAATCCAAAAACTATTTGAACTGTTAAGAGTTATACGACATTTGAGCTGAAATACCAAACTTATAATTAATTTGAAGGGATGATTCTTTTATCCTTTTTCTTACCAACTTTGTAAAACTGTTCCGCTATCTAAAACGATGCCGTTTTCAGTGCTAGGCAGTATTATTTTTGGCACAGATGTTCAGAACTTCTGGTCCAAATAGAGCTGAATCAAAGACAGAAGAAACACAGCCACAGAGCTCCCAAAATCTCACACAAGGCAAAACCCATAAGACAGCAAGTGTTTGAAGAAATGCCTAAAATAGACAATGCAATTTATAACACACACCACATGCAGCATTTAAAGCCCCAACAGCTATGTGACACACATGCATCATTGCATTTTGTCTCTTGCAAGGACCATCTGTCCTTCTTGTGAATTCAATTTCATTTATGAACTCATCCCATATTTTGCCTCTATATCTCTCTTTGTTGAAAGAGATGTTAGTCGACCCGGGTCATTAGGTTGGATCAATCGGGCTTGTTCGGCTGTCACTAACTCAATTATTTAGGTTGTAAATTTGTCGAATTCTGATGATGATGGACATTGACTAATCAATTAGTGTTTCTATTTTTTTTACCTAAGAGGACGTACAAGTGTGGGAGAAATACTCTTCTATCTCGAAATTTATTCTTCAAGTCGAAAATTTGAGTTTTTGTTAGTGAAGAAGCTAGCTAGTCCTATGGAAAATTTGAAATCTTTAGTCAATGACATGAAAAAACAATGTATTCTTAAATATCACATTAAAAATTAAACTTGTATATAATCAATTTTACTAAGATAGGTTATGTTTACAAATTTACAAATTCTTAAATTTGCAAACTAGCTCTATGGGTGAGTTCATTAATATGATAGTTTTGTAATTCCTTCAAAGAAAAGTTAGTGTAATAATAATAAAATTAAATAGTAGTTCAACCTCATACGTTTTATGTTATGAAAAACATTATATTACAAGAATTTGAACCAATTAGGGTTTTGGGCCAAGAGTGTGAAAAAAAAAGGACAAAAACCCCTCAAGTGATATGAAATGAGGAGTAGCTACATACCCATAAAACAATAAATCGAGTTCATAATCCGAACCAAATCTAAACATCGAGATTAAACCGATCGAGTTTCTCGCATCCTCGAGTCTCGAACCCTTCTTAACAGGGCAAACGCCAAGTAATTTTAGTAGGGTTGGAGATCATAGAATAGCACAACACAAGTTTTCTAAATAAAAAAAAAGCATATGATCATAGAAAAGCAAAATAGAAACTTACCAGCCAACTGAGGAACTCGATGCCATTTCCCTTCTCCATATTGCTCAATGCATTTCTTGAGTAAGTAATCTTCTTCTTCAGTCCAAGCAACGCCTCCCATTTCTCTTCTCTCTTCTTTTTTTCTTCTCTTTTTGGTTATGTGTTTCTGTTCTTTTGGTTAAGGCTGAAAGCAATATAAGGCCAATAAAGAGAGTTATTATGGCGAAGAAAGAATGCAAAATGGTCCATATTTCCTAGACACTCGGGCCATGTGGATGTTTTTGATGAGGCAGTATGAGTATAGCTTTGTGCTCAGTCATTTTCAAGTAAGCAAACAAATACCAAGCCTTTTTAACCTTTTTTTTTCCTCCAAAGTAATTAGTTCTTATTTCATGTCTATAGATATATGTGTATATATATATTTTTTCTTTTAACAGTAGTTCTGATCATAGGTTAATACCCTTGTGTCTTCATGAAAGCTATAGTTTCCTTGCCCAAATGGTTTAGGAATTAATGCATAAGAATGTTCCTACAATATTTTTGGCCTATAATTTTGGGCATCCTCACAAAATGTGGAAGAGGGCACTCAAATTGGTATGTTGAGACATCTACAATAGAGAATCAAGAGAGTGAGATCAATTGTTCTCTCCATATTAATTAGGTGGATTTACCACTTTTTAGTTAACTCAAGCGGCAAGTTTGAGTGTTTAGGTTTTGAATTGGTCTAGGAAGTCCTAGTTTCTAGGAAAGTTAAGAGGTTCTTATTTCCAGTTAAGTCAATTTAAGTTGACTTTCTATTTTTAGTTTTGCATTTACGTGGTCCAGTTATGGAATGAATTAAATTTAAACTCTACATCCCTCATTTTTCTCTAAAAATAAGAACTACAGGTATCATAATCCTAAGTGATCTGTGAGTGAGAATTAGTGAAATACCTTGAGTGAAACCAAGAGAAACCAAGCAATACATCTGTGAGAATTGTGAGAGAGATGAGACATTTTCATCGGAATGAGTTGCAGTAGGTGTACCAGTTAGGACTCAATTTGGGAGCAAACGAGTATGAAGCAGGTAGAGTAGAAGAACAGTAATCTCGAGGGTGAGAATTTGCTTGAGAGTGTGTGTCAAATCCGAACAAGGAATTGTGTAAGGAAAATCAGCTTACCAGCTCGATTAGGGTTCCCCTTCCCCTTATAAAAATAGGAGTGGGTGAGAGAGGTGGAACAGGGAGGACAACCAATCGGGGCGTGTGTACCCCTCCCAACTTTATGTGTCCTTTTACTACCCATTGCAGAGAGGTGCGCAGTGGTGTCTGGGGTATGCTCCTCACACCGTGCCAGACACCTAGTGGGTAAGTTTGTTGGCACCTCTAACCACATTGGGAGCTTCCGTACATTACGCTCGGCCTTCCCTTTCCCGTGCACTATGAACTCTATGTGGGTTGATGAAGTTCGATGCGTCCTCGTAAGGTAGTTCCACAAGGCGCTCTACGGTTTTCCCTCAACATATTATATTGTTAAATTATTTGTGAGATATAAGGTTGTGATCGTTGAATTGTTAATGGTAGAATATTACTGTGAATTCTGTTTGTTTACAAGTATATTCATTATGGTATATAAATTTGGGGTGATGGATTGTGTTAGAGGTGGACTGTTGTTTAGATTGCATCCTTTTGTTTGTTGAATATACTTGTCAATAAATTTTATACAGGTTTTATAGGTATTTTAGTGTGGTATGTCCAAATTTTTATAATATTTTAGGATAAATATATATTTTAGTCAATAATGTTTGGGCTTTTTTTTTCAATTTAATTCCTTCGGTTTAAAATAATTTAGTCCTTCTATTCTATCTTTTACATTTTTTAAGTTTAGTATGCACTTGGTAAATGTTTAAATTTAGGATGCACTTGGTAGGGGAGGAAAAAATTATCTAGGAGAATAAAACTCAAAACTTGAACCAATTTGCCAATCAAGGTTCGAAATGTCGATGTCCCGATATTACGAAATGTTGATGTCTAACAAATATTTGGGTAAAAATCACAGAAATTGTAGATATTGATGCAAATTTTTTGAATAAGTAAATAAGTCTTCAATTGTAGCTTAATTAACCTATAATTGATCACTTTTAACCTTCAAGATATATGCCAATTACGAGCCATGCTCGCTTTGTCCCTTCATATCTAAATATATAAATAATATACTTATGAAAATGTAGTGTACAAAATGTTGTTTAATTATATTTTATTACATAATTGAATAAGATACGTAAAATATTGATAATATATAAAGGATGAATTAGAAATTCACATATAACATGCTATTTGGTCCATTGACCTCAAAATCTAATAGGGAGAAATTTATTGTACTGCTAAGTTACATATACTAACTCTTCAATATCAGTATTAGTAAATAACCTCAAAATTTATTTATTTTTTATTAACTTTTTTTTAGTACAACATGTGGGGTGGTATATGTCAATTACCGCTGAGCTATGCTCGTTTTGACAACCTTAAAATTTATCGTACTCACGTAATTATTAATATATTATTTTATTATAAAAGGTTCATACTATTTATTTACAAACATGCTATATGATTTCTTAAAAAAGAATATTATGTTACTAATAAGATATTGATATAATATTGATATATAATTTAAATAGCATATTTTTTAGTATTCTTTTACAGTATATTGTACAGTATATTATTTGAGGGGAGGAGTTAATCAACTTAAACTAATATCCACACTTATTTATTAATTACTTTTATGATTTTTTTTGTACAATATCTTAGGGTGGGGATCGAACTCACAACCTCTTGCTTGTAGATATATATCAATTACTGCTGAGTTATACTCGCTTTGACACTTTAATGTATTTTATACTAAGTCGATTTAATATTTATATTTATCTTGTCTTGCCATTATAATGTGCTTTGATTTTTATGCTCCTATACTTGGGGTAAGCGCATTGTCCTCATACCCGTACATATGCAAGATATCATTGTTTGGTTGGAGTTGCATTTCATGTGGCTTGAACCCAGGACCTCAAGGATATTCCTTGAAATTTAATTTTTATTTGAAATTTAATTATTTAAGTTTAGCCTCCTTAAATTTGTTTTATATCAAGACGTAACTATATATGCCAACCTGAGAATAGCTCAACGAGTTAAGAAATTTATCTCCAATCAAAAGGTCATGAGTTCAAATCTCTAATCTCACATGTTGTAGTAAAAAAAAAAAAAAAAAGACACGACTATATATACATAACCAACCCGAGCATAACTCAACTGGTTATAAGACATATATCATCGACTAAAATATCGAATGCTCGAATTCCCATCCCACATATCGTTGAACTAAAAAACTATGCATACATGGAAATAAGATGAGTAGAGGAAAAGATGAGAGGGGAGAAAGGGGCGAGAAAGGATATGTGAGAGACGAGAGGAATATAAGGTGGGAAGTTATATAGTGATTTGGGGTAGATAAATGGTAAGTTTGGGGGTTGGATAGTAAATTTACTGTTCAACTATGAGTTTATAACTTCTTTCTCCAAACATGGGTAAGTACTTCTCCACCCAACTTTTTTTTTTTTTACAACACGTAGGGTGAGGGATCGAATTTACAACATCTTAGTTGGAAGTATATGTCAATTATCGTTGAACTATGCTCGTTTTGACTTCTCCGCCCAACTCGTTGCCCAAACAATCCGTAAGAAACTTATAAATAATATTCCTTAATCCAAGGAGTAAACAACATAAAAAGCTCCTAGCATAGCTTTCGTAATCAACTTCTTATATAGTCCTTGTTGTAAGAGTTGAGCTCATGCTTACACAAAATATTAGAAAATAACATATTACAGCTCATGGTCCACAGGAAATACATAAAAATGAGAAGAAGAAGAAGAGATGAAAGAGAATCTGCAGAAACACTGAAAATATCCAAAGGTTAGTTAGGCTCCTTCCTCCTTGTCTTTTTCTCTCTTTTCTTATTTATTCTTTTCTTTCCCCAAAATGGATTTATCTCTTGCTTCTCCTCCTTTTAATGCTGGTTTCCATATTCCAATGTGGTAGGAATAATGAGGGTTGATGTGGCTAAAAGTGTGAGATGTTTTTTCTTTGATTGGCCATTTTATATATATTTCTCAGCAGCTCTTTTCCAGCTCAACTAATGAAGTGCCGACTAAGCTATTTGCTGGATATTTCTTCTTTTGAGTGCCTATTCTTCAGCCTTACATGCCAATGTTACACTCCAACTTTTTAGACTAGCTCATATTAATATTCGAATTTTTTTGACTTATCAATTTTGTCGAATTCCATTTAGACCAGATGTTTATTTGAATTTTTGGGCTCTGATACCATATTAATATTTATGGGGTTTCATTACAAAATCAATTGGTAATGAGAGAAGTAGCTCATGTCTATTATAAATCATTGTTAGATCCCTTATCTTATCAACGTGGGATCTTACCGTTCATTCTTTCATTTTACAAGAAAATCCAAGCCATGCGCTTTTAGACTCAAGTTAGGCTTAAATCAAGCTAAACCGACTAACAAAATACTAACAAAGGGTAGAAATTTGAGTTTTAATAGCTCTTTATCTAACAAATTTAGCGGAGCGTGTATAAATTAAGTCCTTAAGCAAGTTTAGGGTTTTAATTAATGAAATTATTAGTGAATTTTAGCTTTGAATCTGTATTAGGGTGACATTTGTTACATATTCGTGGAAGTTTCTACATAGAGGATCTAAAGCATTGTCCTTGTCAAGTATGAGGCAAGATCTTGTCATTTGCAACACAGCTTTTTAGTCGAGGTACGCGTAAGTTAAAAAAAATGTTGTAGTCGAGTTGCGCGTAAGTTAAAAAAATTGTTGTAGTACTAGCATGTTTCTAATTTTTCTTCTTCCTCCTCCAATAATGAGTTCATTTCTTGAGATGACGAAAAAGAGGAGAAAATATAATAGGAATTAATCATCCTCAAGTTAGAGCTATTCAAATCAGGACCTAACCCAATTTCCTTTCACAAGATGAAGCAAATTACACTTAAACAATAATAAAGTGAAAGATAAAGTAAGGATAGAAAAACTAATACCAAAGTTTATACTAGTTCGTCCCAAACTTGAAACTACGCACAGTTTCCTACGACTACAAATTTTACTATATATAATATGAAGATTACAAAGGACCTCTCTACCTTCTACAAAGCTTTCTCAAGATACCATGATAATTGCTACCTTGTCTAGAGAACCACAACAATTGTTGTCTAAACTCTTTGGTCGTACATTTCTCTCACGCCCCGAAGAAGAGTTATTGTCGTTGCTCCTCTCTCACACTTCTCCTTGGTGCCTACTGATGGCTCACATCTAAAGAAAGAGAAGAGTCTCATTTAAATAGGAACTGAAGTAGAACTTTGCCGGTTGTGCAAACTAGCGACATGACCCTATAAATGAGTGTCATGGCACTCTGGAAGCAAATGACATCTAAAGTCGTAGTGCCACAGTGCTCTAGGATAGCACCTCCGGTTGTGGGCGGCTCCTAGGTGCCCCAGTATAGCGCTTAGGTACTGTCTTCTAGGCTTCTTTGGTCGATCATGTTTTGTAGCACTCTTTGCTCCCTTTGTCCACTTCCTTCAATTTGAGTTTCGAAAACCGTCTTCCAACATCTTTTTGATGATTTGGGCTCTATATACCTAATAGTAGGGAGAACAAGAAGATTAGGGAAGAACAAGTTGTGTTTAGACGAAAAACGACTGTTTTGTTGTGTCGTGGACGAAGTCACTGTCCTGAAAGCAATTACGGCACGACCATGATGCTACATCGTATGTTTGCCGATCACTCCCAAGGTTAACACAACTTCGAACCCAGACGTGCACTCGTCGAGATCGAATGAGATCGATAAATATGCTCAGAAAGATTGTCTCACTCTGTTATAAAACAAAAAACAAGTATTTATTTATATAGAAACAATATGCTATTTTTTATAGTTTAGAAAAATAGTAAAATTAAAAATAGCATACTCTAAATTTATTAATTTTAAAAATAGTTACAAATTTGGTAATTACCAATTTATCCTTCTAAGTCAAAAGAAAGACAATTTTTGAGGCTAGGGATTAGAAGTTGAATTCGAGAATGGAATATCTGCATGGAGGATTATTTTTGTTTCTTGTTGCGAAATTCCTTTCGAATTGTTTTGTTCATGACTCTAAATTCAGCCCAGTGATTGTTTTTTTTTTTTTTTGTTATAAGTTGCTATTTTATTATTTTAGAGATTTCGGTGGGTAGCCATTAATCTTTTAATCAATATATATATATTAACCCGTTAAACCTCGGATTATAACTCTTAAATATTATATTACTTTATAGAATTATTTTGTAATTATATGTGTTATTATACTCTTAATATCTTTGATGTACCCCAACCATAAATGTAATTAAGGCGATTACTCTGTATAATTATTAGTTTAAGGTTTTAATTGATTCAATTGTAAAGGTTGGGAGAGGAAATTGATTTTTTTCCTTTATTTTTAAACTATGATTTCTTTTTTAATACAACATGTTGGGGAGGGGGTTCAAACTTGCAACCTCATGGTTGGAAGTATATGTCAATTATCACTGCTCGCTTTGACTTTTAAAGTATGTTTTTAAAAACAAGTGCACTGTACATATTTTTATATTTGTATTAATTATTTTTCTTAAAAAAATTAAATGATCACGGAAAAAACCAAACAAGACCTAATTAAAGAATTCGAGAGAGTTTTGGGGATGGGAATGGACAACCGATTGTTATTCCCATCTTCTGCGCAAGTTTTTATGGGTTAATAATAATTAATTGGTTAAAATATATATTTAATTCATTTTCATGGAATATATATATTAAACTAATGCAATTAGGTATTTTATTAAAAACATTAAATAACTAGATGAGGAATATATATATATATTAATACAACATGTTGGGAGGGGATTCAAACTCACAACCTCTTGGTTGGGAATAATTATATTCTTTTGTAAAAGATTCGATCCGCGAAATTGGCCAGGGAGGATGTGGAAGCCTTCCTCGTGAACACCCCTTAGCATCTATTATACGTGGGCATTCAATCCAACCTCAATGAAGCAATCCTTGAAATGGATACGTATCCAAATTTATGTGTTTGTTTGATACAAATTTAAGATAATATGCATCTTTAAGATGTTTGAATATTTTAGGATGTGGATACATAAATTATGGATACGATTAATTTTTTGTCCCCTCCTAAATCATGGAGTTTTTGTCAAAGCTAGTTCAACGATAATTGACATATATCTTAATCAAGAGGTTGTGATTTCGATCCCCACCCCACATGATAGTAAAAAATACCTCATTAGAGTTTTCTTTTTTCTTTTAAAGCTAAATCATGGAGTTTTAAGACTTTTATGTTGACATTTGTTTCATGACATTTGTTTTTCTTTAATATATATTTTCTTTACTTCTCAATATTTATTTTGTGTTTAAAATAAACGAGTTTACTTCTCAACTTTTTTATGAAGTTCAGTTAACTTTTATAATCAATTTTTTCAATTTAAACTTTAGGTGCAATCTTCCATTTATTTTACCTTTTCAACACACCCAATATTTTGTATTTGAATTGAGTTTTCACGAGGGATGTTCATGGCGGGACGGGGAAGCTTCCCTGTCCTCGTCTCCACCTCCATTTCATTTTTCACCTCTACTAAATTTCCAATGAAATTTTGTGGGGATCGGGGCGGAGATTTCCTGTAGAAAATTTATAGAGATTGGGTTCTTCGAGAAGAGTTTTTCTCCATTTATTCTTTTATTTCAACAATAAAAATTTTATTTACATGGTCTAATCTACTATATATTGGATGGATAGGGAAGAATATAGTTCTTTTAGTATATGTATATATAGAGAAAATATTCTCTATATATATAGAGTGAGGCGGGGAACAAGGATAGAAAAACTTTCCCCATCCAACCCCCCATTTAGACCGGTTCCCACGGCCCATTCCCATGGAAAAATTAACATTTCTAAAATGATTTTTTTTGTTATTTGTTTGTAATTTCTCTTAAAATAATAAACATATATGATATTAATATAAAAATAAAATATTGAATTAACGAAGAAATCTTATATAAATTTAAGGTATAGCTTTCACATTTTTTCACATTGTGTGCAAATTTCAAAAAAGAAAAAAAAATTGAAAACTACTCTCTTTTTCTTTTCAAAATTTGACTTATATTAGAAAAATGTTTTTAAAAGTCGATGAAAATACAAAGAAATACACAGATAGTAGTAGTAGGGTTTGTAAGCTTAATTTTGAAAAGAAGAAGCTGTAAAACAAAATGATTAACAAATGGAGCTAAGTATCTAAAAATGTTAATTATCTAATTTCACTTAATATATAAAACATTTTTCTTCACTATCATTGAAGCTTTTTAATATTGGTACAAATAGAAATATCAACGTCTCAATTTTATAGAAATATCAACGTCTCAATTTTATATCAACGTCTCAATTTTATGGAAAAATCGATAAAATATATCGATGAGATGTTTTTAGAAAATCACTAAAATCAAGAAATTCATGAGAAGAATATTGAAACTAAAAAAATAAACATATCACCTTTAAAAAAATGTTAACAGAATTCTTATTATTAATATTTTGCCAACTTTTTAATGGTACTTTTTCATGGTTCTTCAATTTTTTTACGATATAATAGAAATATCAATTCATCCCTTATATTGAATGGATAGAAATGGCCACATGTTATCTATCGCAACAGGGGACTCCTCTCATAATTACATCTCATTTTCCTCGTGATCAAGTTTATTTCTCATCACCTAACACAAATGGAGTTGACTGATGGGAAAAAAATGTAGATCCTTTCATTTGTAAGTTCTTGAAACATGAACTATTTGATTTTCCTCTTCTACAGACTAAAAGTAGATAAGTAACAATAATAAAATAATAAGACATAAGGATAGAAAAAACTTAATACCACAAGCATTATACTGGTTCACCCCAATGTTTGTAGTACGTACAAAAAAATTAGATTTTACTATAGTTGAGAATATTACCATGGAGATCTCATTCAAGATATCACAGTGGCTATCTTGCTTCTAAGTACCCTAACAGTCACTACCTAAGATTACACAATTGAAAAACACTCTCGCTAAACTCATAGGATACAACTTCTTTTCGCTCACTGCTCGTAACCACTCAAGTCTCTTTTATTTTGATTATGTACAAATAAAACCTTAACAAAATGACCCTATTCATAGGAAGTCAAATATTCTAATACTTATAAGAAAATAATATCATAATCCTTATAAGAAAGTAATATCCTAATTGTAACGTCTGAGTAGAGAGGAATTGGTACATAACCGATATTCACGTCTGAATGAGAGTGATCCTGATACCATGTAAACATGGTTAAAAAAAAAGCTTAAAAGAATTGATAATGTTACTACCTATACTAACAAGGTGTACCTTCCTTTTTATAACTCTCAATCGTAAGAACTCCAAAGTTAAGTATACTTGGAGTAATCTGGTGTTGGTATGTAGGGATAGTCTCTCAGAACTGAACGGTGGCATAGCCAGATCGTAGGGAAATGTTGGGGCGATTAGGGACAAATCCAGATTTTGAATCTTGATCCGAACCTGTTACACTACTCCTGATAGGAAATCGTACTCTTCCCATCGTAGGACACTAGTCTCCTATTTCGACTCCATTAATCAACCAACCATGTTCACGTATTATCTTTTTAATCGCGCCATCACCGTTCGGGGTTTCGGCAGTGAAATCAAACCCTCACTTACAGGTCGTCATCAAAGATCTTCTCCGCTTCAAAACCAACAGCTTTGAAACGCTCGAAATGCGATAGAATTTATTAAATTAGGGGTCTGTTTTCATTGAGTTTAATGTATCCACATGGAGTTGTTAAAGGGATAGATCATGTTCTGATGCAGCAGGTAATTTTCTGGTGCATCTTTCTTTTCATTCATAGAGCGGTGTTTGTCTGTTTGGTCTGGTTTGTGATGAATAATGGACCATTTTGCCTTTTCAGATGCCTAAGTTTTCTCAAAGTGGTCCTCTCTCTGTGTTTAGATTTTTCTTTCTCTCTCTTTTTCATGGGACCATTGTACTTTTGCTTGCCATTCTAATTAAATGGGTCAATAGATTTTGTGGCAGTTTGAATTGAATCCTTCATGGTTTTAAATTCACTGCAGGCAGTACTTCAATTTGGACTGGTTTTACTGTATCCAGGTATCATGAAAAGGACTAAGTTACACATCATAGCACCTCCTTTTTGGATATTCATTGAATGATGCAATAAATGATATCAATTTCATTCAAACTCAACCTAGAAAAGTTCTTTCTTTTCATACTAGGGGCAAAATATATATGTTTGAGATTTTTGTGATTTTTATCTTGTTTGTCCTCCCTTGGAATGAATGCTTGTGTTTTTTGTTTGGTTTTTTACTTTTTAAAAACGTCCTCAAAATCTAAGCCATTTTGAAAACTTAAAAAATATGTTTTCTAAAGACTTTGTTTTTGTTTTTAGAAATTTGACTGAGGATTAAAAGTGTTCTCAAGAAATGTGAGGAAATATGTTAAAAAAAGTTGCCAGGAAATAAGTATAATTTTTAAAAATAAATGAAATTTTAGTAACTAAAATAGATATTTTAAAAGTTGAAAATTTTAAATGTTGGTGAAAAACAAATACTACATTCCCTGTTTAAAAAAATTAACAAATGTTTATACAAATTTAAATGAAATTAAAAACAAAATAAAATATTATATTTGCTTTTCAAATTTTAAAAATAAGTTTAAATATTATTTTCGTCATTATTTTTTCGGCTTTAAGGGGGTCATTTTAGTCTCTTCATCTTTTTATCTCATTTTTTAATCATAAGTTTAGCATAATACTTCACTCATTAAAATTTCTTGAAATATAACCATAATATTATATTAAAATGTTTTACTGTGTATAAAATTTTGCAAATAGGAATGAAATTGATTATTTTTAAAAAGTATAACCAAAATAGACATTTTGAGAGTACACGAAATAAAAGTTGTTCTTATAGAGACAAAAAATCAATCTTTTCAGAGTACATCAATCACCAAAATATAATTTAAACTAAAAAATATGTAGGTACAAAGTCAAATATTAGATTTGCTTTTCAATTATATAATACATAGTTGTTACATGGGAATATTGATGTATAATCATTCAATTGAACCAGGGGTAAAATTGACAAAACAAACACTACAGGCAAATTCGAAAAATGAGGTTGGCCAAATTTGCAAATAATTGAAATTTTGTGCCATTTTTCAAAATGAGAATGTAAATGGACATCTAGACCAATTTCTCTAGAAATTTTGGTGGCAAAGGTGAAACTGAAGTACTGAAAGTCCGAGAATTCAGGGCCAGCCCATTCCATTCAGATGATTGTTGGGCTAGCTTCCAGGGCCCAATACTAATTCAACTAGGGCCCATAATACAGCATAAGCGATTTGGAAAATAAAAATAGCTTTTTTTATTTTAATTTATTCACATGTGGCATATGCCTGCTCTAATTGATCGAGATTTCTACCGAAGTGAAACATAGCTCAGCTATAATTGGCATATATCTCCAATTAAGAAGTTGCAAGTTCGATCTCCACCCCCACATGTTGTACTAAAAAAAACGATCAAGATTTCTAGAGTAGATCTTACTTTGAAGGGTAATAAAGTCATTCATGTATCCATAGAATATGATTCACTCTCAAGATACTACACTACATTGGTGGTCTAAGTATTTTTCCTTTAAATGAGGATTCCCATAAAATGAGGATTCATCCTTGAGAATCAAGCATTTAATTAAAAATTTATTTTATCTATTTAAGATTTTTTTTTCCTAAAAAGAAACAAGTGGGAATAATTCACCGTGAGAATTTTTCATCATAATCTAACGATCCAATATAGTATGAAATTTCATAGGAACAAAGATTGAACTGGGGAGCAAGATGAGGAAAGCTTCCTCATCAGTACTGAACACTCGTACTTGAAATATATAGAGTCTAAACAACCTTTTTAGATCTAAGTTTCAAAAAATTTAACTCAGAAGTAAAACCACCTAGAGAATTGAAGGTTATGATATTAAATTTTCAATAGAATTTTCATATATTATTAAGTTTCACATCGAGATAAAAAGTGAATCGACATTTCTATTATACTGTTATATATATATAATATCGCCTTGAAAATATAAAAAATATGTATATATTATTCATAATAATAAATTTTAATTTATTTAAAACTGATCAAATACTTATTTACTAATATTTAAACAAAATATTTCTAACATGTCCATCAAGTGGGATCAAAAGTACAATTTAACGTCATTTAAAAAAAAAAAAAGATTAGAGTTTGGACTTTGGAGAAAAAAAGAGGTGGAAATTCCCTGAATGGCCTTCCAGAAAATTATTCAACGGGCTTAAGTTGCGGGACGTGGTCGGTTTCCGTTTCGCGTCGGTGAGATAAGACTGGGTGAAGGCGAGGCGAAAGCAGACAGAAAACAGCGAAGGCTGTGACAGACAGGCATGTCAGAATAGTCTTCCCTAATCTTATTTTATTAAAAAAGAAAACCCATGGCGGGGGCCCGATAACCAAGGAAAATGTTGACTTTCATTTTAACATCGTCAAACGAAACCCGAAACGCCGTGTCGTCAACGACTTGTTCTACGTGTCGGCTCGTAATTAGTTGCACAAATTTCAAAGCTTGCCTCTATTTTCGTGTTTTTTCTCTTTTTGGCCCCAAAAGTCAATGTTTTGACGAAAACGCCCCATTCCCCACTCCACGAGGTGGGTGCTAGTGCTTTGGCGTAGAGATGAAGTGTTGAGACTTTGAGTAGTGAGAGTGAGACAAATCTTTTTTTGGCTTTTTGCTCTTTAAATAATTATCATTATTATTATATTTTCCCAAATTCCACAATTTTCCCTTTTTGTATTCTTCACTTTTTCAAATAAATATTTATATATAGAAATCAATAATTTGTACTTCTATATAATTGTATACATTATTTGAGAATCTTTTCTTATTTTTGGTACAATTGATTACTTTCCAATAGTAACTTTCTTCCGACCTTGATTACTAATTTAATAGTTTGAATTTAGTTTCAAAATTTTTTCGAATCCAACCTTCGATCTCGAGATTTACCACTGAGCTATCAAACTATGTTCACGTTGACAATTAGTTTCAATTTGATATCTATAGTTGTAAAGTTTTAATTTAATCTTATTCTCAGATCAAATTGCACACATGATTTTTACTGTTATGAGTTGTTGTGCATCTTTTTTTTTTGTGATAGACTAACTTGAAGTTTTTTATTTTAACTTTTTTGACAAACTATTTTGCTAATAGAGTTTATGGCCAGTTAAAAAAGTAAAATAAAATGAGATAAATTTTCAAGCAATAAATGTAATTTATGAATAATTTGTGAAGTTTAATTGAACTATGAAAACTAAATTTAAGATAAATTAAATTAAGCCCAACTAAATAATTTGTCAACTTCCAATATGGGTGAGTAAAGTGCTTTCTCTACCCACCAAATTTGAAGGTTGTTTTCAAAAGGAGTACTTTTTCAAAGTTGTTTTTGAAAACAATTTTTAGGTGAGTTGTTAAAATAACAATATTGCAGTTTAATATTATCTTCCATAATGTCTTGATTTCAAAATGAAAATAGTACTAATTATTCTAAAAGATATGTCACAAAATTTACTATGTTAAAAGGTATGTATTTGTCCTTTATAAAATTTTGGAAAGTCAAAACATTTCTCTAACGAGCATTGCTTTATTTATTCAATAACTTTTATTAAAATTAGAATAATATTTATGTTCTAAATATAGTAGGGTCAAGTTGGTCCGTGAAGCTACGCACAAGTTGGTCCAAACACACAGATTTAAAAAAAATTAGAAAAAAAATTGTTTAACAAAATATTCGAACTTCTGACATTTTAGCTAAACATTGACTTGAATAGTCGAGTTAGGTTCAGTTTTACGTATAAATATTGGAATTGAAGTTGTCCCACATTGTAAGAATACAATGATGGTGTCTGTGTGCTAGAAGTTGTCTCACATCGAAAAACTACAAAGAGGAGGTGTGTTCCAACTAAGGCTTGGGTTTTAATCATCCAATTGAAATATTTAAGTCTGATATACCAGCTCTAGTTAACTGAGTGGTATTTGCTTTAAAAGAGTGTTTTGTATAATTGGGGTCGCGGAGACAAATCTGTGTGATTGTAATAATTTTTCACATAGGCCGTGGTTTTTCTTCGATTTGGAGTTTTTCCACGTCCTGCGGTAGAAGTAGGAGATTTTTTCTGATCAAAATTTGCATCAAATTTAAAAATGAAATAAAAAAGTTTTAAAAATCTATGTTTTTTTTTTTTGCTATAACGACAAGTTAAAAAAAAAAGGTAAAATCATTGTAAAATAAAGTTTTGAAATTTTAACATGCAGGTAAACTTTTTCTACTCTTATAAAAGTTTCGATTTCATCTCTTATATATTGATTTTTTCTTATCAAGTTTTGACCATTATTAAATGTTAAAAGAAGGACAATATATGCATTTAAAAATTATACTTTTTTTAAGGTTATCAACTGTTAGTATAACAACATTTTTATAGGTTAATCTTTTATACCAAGGTATTAAAAAAAATCTATAACAATAAACAATTTGAAATCAAGTTATTATATGCTAAGAGATATAAAAATGAGTAAATTTTTATTTCATGAGTGAGTGGTATATTTAGTTCATCATATTAAATCACAAAATATTTTTAACTTAATTCAATTTTTTTTTACATTATGCCATCATTTTATCAATTAATTCTAACTTTTTTTTTTACCATAAGAGCATAATTGAGAAAAATAAAAACAAGAGACCATAAGAAGGGGAAAAATCAACATTCATGAAAATAATTCCCCAGACATCTTTTCGTTGCATTCTGTAAAGAAAAAAAATAAAATAAAACAAAACAATAAAAAAAATCTTTTCATTGACTTTTTTTGGTTCTAAAAATTAGAAAAATTATACACCCCTTTTTATTAATAATGTTAATAATAAAAGTTATTTAAAAATTATTGTATTTTAATTAAAAATATTTAAAATATGGTATGTTTTGAAACTTTTTTTAAAAATATAGTAGTTTTAAAAAAGTGAAGGGTGAAGAGACGACCATCCAACGTGGCGCCACGCTGGACAACACGTAAATTTGTTTTAAATTTAGGAGGTTGTCGTCTCTTCAAAAGACAACCATCCCGGTCGGTTCATTTTTGGAAAAATTAAAAATAAAATTTGTTATATTATATATTATTTAGTAGTTTAAATTTAAAAAACTGCTTAGGGTGCAGTGGGTGTACCGGTAATAGTACATCCACTACACCACTGAGTAGTTTTTTACATTAAAACTACTAAATAATATAAAATTTTTTAAAAAATTTACGTGGTACAATATTTTTAAAATAAGTTTCAAAGCCTACAATATTTTTAAATTAAACAACTATATTTTTAAAATAAGTTTCATTTGGAACGATATTAGAAAAAAACCCACTCCCAAGTCCCAAACACAATTCCTCAATTTTGTCATTTATAGGTTTGAGTCAAAAGAAAGCAAACTAAACTGAATTTAAATTGAACCAGAAAGGATTTTAAGAATTCTTTTTTTTTTTTTTTGTCAATTTGATTGTCATATAATTTTATGTTTTTAATTTTTTTAAAATTATATATTTGTCGGTGTAAGATATGAAACTCATTTTGATTTTTGTTTCAATTTGTTTATACAAAAAATGAGATGAGGTCTCACTTGGTCAAGGTTGGTTCGTGGGAGATCTGGTTAGCCTCAATGAGGAATGACCTGTATAAGAGAGTAAATTATCCGACGCTCAAGTCAGTAAATAGCTCGAACTCAATATAAAGTTCGAGATAGAATTCAATACTTGTGACTGAAAATGATACCCTCTATTTATAGGTTGGAAATCCGACATACCCTTCGACAGGCGGTCGTCCATGTCGGGTGCAAGGTCGGACATGTTCCATATAACAAGTTGGACCTGGTAGTAGGTCGGACGCTTCAGCAACTTGTATTGTCGCCATCTAGTTAAGTTCTCCACCTCAGTCAAGGTCGAGGTGGACATGACATACGAAGGTGTTTAGGTGTGTAAATATCTACGTCCTGCACATGGTGCAACGATTTTCATCCCCAAACATAATTAGTAATTTGACTTAGTTAATTATAATAATATACATTACATTTACTACAATCGATTACGGTAAATTTGAAATTCCAAATAAAATTTTCTATTTAGTACCATTTGAAATACAACTTAAGTTAATCGAGGCAAGAATGTAATTTTATTCATTAAGAATTTTATGAAATCATTACAAAAAATTTGTTAATGTTGTCTATTAAAACTATCCAAATCGAAATAAGACTAGAATAAGACATATAATAATTATAAGAATCCTGATTGAAAATGTGTGAGATCCACAAGACAAGTAATGAGAATGAGATTTGATGAAATTTCTAGAGAAGAATAATACTTATGTGCTTACTCGTCAACATCTATATTTTGCTAACTATCCTTCAATTTCTAATAAGTAGAAAAGATAAATGCAAAGAAAGATATTTTTCTATTTTTCAAAAACGCAATCATTTGATTGATGATATGAAAATATAAATCTCAAAACGAAGAATTCAATGAAAAACTTGTATTCCATATTTCAATTATGTAATTATGCATTTATAATCTATTATGTTTTACCTATTTTAATTTTAACAAAAACGAAATGAATATACCGTGAAATAGTATATTTACCAGCGTTATTATTATTTTTTTTTACGTAATTCTACATTTAATTAAAGTTTCAAATCTAAAATTAAAAAAAAACTTAAAAGATGAGAAATGATGTTTTCACAATTCTGGACATGTCAAATATATATTTTACTGAATCTATTTGATTTAGTTAAATCCGAAAACAAGAAACGCAATTCATACTATATACCAAACACATAAGTCCTAAAAAACCGCTAGTCAGTGCGAAGATAGGTGCTGACCCATAAGTGGTGATTATCAAACAACCTTTAAGATGAACGGTGAGTCACACACATTGATTTAATTCCTACATTTCAGCAAGCACTCGGCGGCTTGAACTAAATGGAACATAAAAGTTAGATATAAACAATTTAAAAAGTAGAAACTCTAAAAAAAGGAAAAATAAGAAAGATGAAGTTGTTCTTGTTCATTGGAGTTGAGAGCGAGAGGAAGTAAAAAAGGAAGCCCCAAAAGCTGGGTGAAAGAAGAGGGAAGGTACAGAAAGTCACAGTTATAAGAAGAAGTTGGCAGGGGCAGGGGGCAGGGCAGGTCTTTCTATACCCTACTTTTTTGGTAGGGCAGCCCTGCAATTTTTGGGCACCTGCCCTACCTCCGGGCCCCACAATTTAATTAATTTCTTTGATAAATGAAAAATAAAAACGAAAACCCATCGTTTTGGATTGGATGGATCGTCAACTGTCCCTACCAAAAGGGTGAATCTCAATAATGAATATTTATATCATTTTCTTCCCACACACTAAATTCTTGTTCCCTTTTTGGCTTCGCCATAACGTAAAATCACCTTTTTTTTCTAATTATTATTATAATTTAACACTTAAAATTTTCCTATTGAATATTTAAATATATAACACTAAATTATTGGCCTTGTCCTCTTTTTGGTAATAAGGTAAATCGCCTTTTTTCACCATAGTCAACTTTTTTTTTTAGATCTCACATTCAAACTTCTCCAATAATCTAATTAACTATAGTCTAGATATCTTTAATTTGAATTGTCATAAATCATGATGAAGGTGAGTTTGAGTGAAATTAGGAATGCACTCTCTCTCTATCCTCCATGGTTCTTCTTATCGAATTACTGGATTTGAGCGTTGGGACAGGAAAGAGAATTGATTCTTCAATCTGATTATTTATTATAATTATTTTTTAAAGGATTTTAGGGTAGGAAATAGGATAAATGGCTATATACTTGAACCAGATCTTTAATAATTTGATGGATTTCTTTACTAGTGTGAAGACTTAAAAGTCAAAATCTCAAGATGCTTATACATTGAATCATGTGTTTCAATCACTTAAATGAAAATTTACTCGTGGATATCACTAAAGTTGAAGCTAAAAGATTGTTTGAAATATAATTTTAATCTTAATGATGTTAACTAGTATTTGAAATGAAAAATGAATTGAAATTGTGGTTAAATTAACGCAATCTATCAAGAAATTAACAATAGCAACACGTGAACAATTAATGATGAGATGTGACTTATGATCTATCGTCACCGAAATACATA
Organism: Momordica charantia; assembly: GCF_013281855.1. NCBI lineage: Eukaryota > Viridiplantae > Streptophyta > Magnoliopsida > Cucurbitales > Cucurbitaceae > Momordica > Momordica charantia. The sequence continues at coordinate 28,825,678 of NW_028275166.1, forward strand.
TTGTATTCACTTTCATTACAAAGTAACATGTGCTAAGTTAGATTAAAGGCTATATGATAGACCAGCCCACAAATAAAGTATATAAAACAAACATCAGTGTAAAACTATCTAAATTGAATAACCTATCCTACCAAACCATTAGCAACTTTATGAGTCAACATAATATTACCAAATTGCCCTTCTTACATGTTATGAATTTTTTTGCACTGAATTATTTCTAACATCCAACTATAAAAATTTAATTTAACCTAAAATCTGTTAATATATATATTGAAGACATTAATGTTAATTTTAATTTTTGAGAAAATAAGAGAATGTTTTTCATTAAACAAAACGCACAAAAATACCACCCAATAAAATAAGACTAAGAAAACAACTTCAATTGGGGGAGAAAAATAATGTCAACATTTAAAACATAAAATATTAAAAAAAAAGTTATTTATATTATTTAAATAAAATAGTATTTAGTAATAAGAAAAAAAAGATTGTACGAAGAATTTATAGGGTGAAATTGGTTGGGCAGTGTGTGAAAAAGGGAAACTGGAAACCCCAAAAAGCTTCTCTCAACTTTTTGCTCTGCTTTGCTTTCTTCTTCTTCTCTCTGATTTGCTCTTCACTTCCGGTTCCAGTTTCTCTCCCCATTGCCCTAATAAAGCTTCGAAATCGCAAAACAGATCTCTTCGAAATTTCTACCACAAAAAGTCGAATCCATTGCCTTCTTATCCTTCTTCTTCTTCTTCCTCAGCCAAATTTCCTCCACAGTTTGGCTTCTTCTGCTGATCTTCAACTCCATTATTGATCTTATGGAAGTCTTCGTAAGTTCGCTCTCTCCAATTCGCCATTTCGTCTCTCTCTGTATCGCCGGTCTCCGTGTGTTGATTTAGCGTCTTTTTGCAGGATTATTCGTGCAGAAACAGCGGGCAAATCCAAATCCAAATCCCGGCGTTCGGCGACTGGGACAAGGCCAAGGACTTGCCGATCACTCAGTATTTCGAAAGCGCTCGTCAGGCCGGTCTGATTCGCTACAGTTCCTCCTCCGGCGAAAGCGGCCCCTGCCTCCCCCCCTCCGATTTGTACACCGTTGATCGGAAGAAACCTCCGCCCTCCACCGCTGCCGCTCCTCCGCGCAAGCTTAAGGTCTCCTCCTCTCTCCATCTCTCTCTCTCGCTCTGATTGATTTTCTTCAACTACAACGACGAATTAGTATCAATATTCTGTGTGTGTGATTTAATCTGAAAGAATGACGAGGAATATATCCATATGAAATGCGAAGTAGACTAGAGATGAGATTTTTGATTTTAGGAGATGAAATTTTCCGGGAAAATAGCGGTGCGTTGCGATAATTTTCTAGGCAACCAAACAAAACAGAACAGAGGGGGAGGGGATTAATTAGGGTTACAGTGAAATGTGGTTGGTGGATTTAGAATTTGATGAGGGTAGACGTGGCCGAATTTTGCAGGGAAGGGTGAGGGAGAAGCGTCACCCGCATGTGGGTTTAAAGGATCATGATGATATCGGGATTCCCATTACAATAAAGAAGCAAGGGAAGGTGTTCGACGTGTCGGAACCGGGGGGAGCTCGGAAAGCGAAGCAGACCGACGTGTCGGTCCCGCGTCCTGCGCCCAGATCCAATCCCAGGCCACCTAAACCTGTGGATGAAGATCTCTACAAAATCCCACCGGAACTCCTCCACTCTTCTAAGCGGGTATTTTCATTTTCTTTTCTCCGTTAAGTTTTCTTACACAAACATTTTATTCCCTAGATTTTTTTTTACCCGACTTTCCAAATTTTACGTTCTAAATGCCCATTCGGTAACTTTTACCTCTTTACTTAGTTTTTTTTTGTTATATTTGAATACAAATTAAGTTCATTGGCCTATATCAAATTATTCATGGTCGGTTTGGGATATAAAGAAAGAACTTGATATCAATATTTTCATTCTTGCTCTAAATAAATAAAATATGCTCGATAAATATTGATATTCAAATTTATTAACAATTTTGTTTTTAATTGCCACTGCCTTCGGTTTTTTAATTATTTTTTTAATCTCACTAATTTTTCTTGTTATACAGAACAAAATGAAAGGCTTATTTTCAAGGTGTTTGGTACCTGCTTGCAATTGAGGAATTGAAGTATGAGGAACTGTTAAAACTATAATTTCTAATACCCTTTTTATTTTATTTTTATTATTTTATTTTATTTTATAAATTTTCGTTTTAGTTTTAAGGAAATAGAAAGAGAATAGATTGTATCAGTTCTTGTTCTAATTTAAATCTGATGTAAAAATGTCATATAGGAATCTTGAGAGTAAACTATCTATCAATGAATTATATAATGTAGTAGTAGGTTAGGTTTTGTGTTTTTTCTTTTGTTAAATGATAAATGAATAATGAAAATTAAATAGTTTTTTTAATGCAAAATTTAGAAACTAGAACATAACATTTGAAAATTGATACTAAAATTGAATGTATTTAAAGATTGAAAAACCAAAACAAAATAACTAAAGTAGCACTTGAATATAAAAAAATATTATTTATACCAACATAACTATAAACCCTAGACTGTAAAAAAAAAAAAACTATAAACCCTACAATTGAATTATTGTGACCAGAAGTATAATCATTTAATAAAAATAGTTTAATTTTTCTCAATTTTCTCAACCTACTCTAGAAACTCGGTCTCATCATATTAAAACCATTCTTGAAATGGAACTTTTTTTTAATTAATAAATATTATATGAAAAAAGTATTCTTACCAAGAGAAGAAACTCAAAAAATGGTTTAAATGATGAGTTTTGTTGGTAAATTTACTTTTAATTTTGTGTGTAAACCAAGGTTTGAAATGTTAATGTGAAGGAGTGTTGGACTCTTAATTGAATGAAAATTTTGATAAAAATATTGATGTCGGTAGATATTTTTGAAAAAATTATAAAAATAAAAAACTCTAAAAAAATATTTAAATTAACGAATAATTGTTTCACAATCTCTAAATAGGTAAAAACAGATTAATGTTAATATTATGTCTATGTTAATGAAATTTTATTAATAGTTTTTATATTTTGTCGATATTTTGTAATATTATAAAAATATCGATGTCGAACCCATAAATACATGGACATATGAACATATCGATGGATATTTAATACCACGGTGTAAACTACTGTAGATAAAAAAGAAACAATTTAGAAACAATGGACATAAACTAAATACTGTTTTTGAGAAAAAATACATTTGTTTTTTACAGACCGTTGGGCCAATGAAGCATTCTAGGCCATCCTAGACTTTTGCATGATAGGTCTTTTCTATGCCTAAGCCTAAAATTGGGCCTAGACTGTTTTTTCTTTGCTTAAATAAATAATGGAATAATATTTGATAGAGGTTCTCATCCATTATTTAAACCATAGATCTCACCTATTTTAGATATTTTGGATATGTTTGAGAGTATTTAATACAATTAATTTTACCAAAAATTATAGAGTTGTTTCTCTTCTTTTATCTATTAAAATTCCAACTGGTTTAAATTTATTTGTTCATTCACTCTTAATTCTCCTTTAATCGATCAAGGTGCACGTGAGAGAGAGTGTGGGACTTTGTCGAAAGATCAAAAGAGAAAGAGGAAAAGCTCGAATCCCACGTCAAATTCTTTTATTTTAATAAATATGCATTTCGCTCTCTTCATATTTATTGGTTTATCTTCCTTTAATTATGAGTGAATTTACTTTTCTAGCCCTTATATAGATTTTTTAGTTTTTTTTTTATTACTGCCTTTTCTTTCATCATTTTTTTTTTGGTTTGATTGCTACTTTAATGCTTAACACAATTATACAAATATAAAGGTAAAGTAGAAGATGAAAAATTAGGCTAAAGATTCTAGCTTTCTTCTCCCAAGCATGTATGAAATAATTTCAAGTGGCAATCCTTTGGGTAAAAAGGAATTTCTTATTCAAGTGTTATATCATATTGGAGTCTTTGTCTTTAGTGATAATACCTAAAGTTGGTAAAAATCATAATCACATTATTGTTCTCGGTTATATATTTAAAGGTACTAAAATCAACGGTCAAGTTTATGAATTATTCAAACCTAAATATATGCCAATTGGTTAAGGGATATATTCTCCACCTAAAGGTCGGTAGTTCGAATCCCCACTCTTATATATGGTTGAACTAAAACCAAACAAGTTTATGAATTATTCAAATTATAAAAATTTATATGAAATATATATCTTTACTTTTAATTTTAAATGTATTTTTTAAAAATAAATTTGAGAAAATTATATTTTAAATCCATGAAATTTATAATTTTATTTGGTCTCTGCATTTTAGTTGATAATTCTTAGGTTCAAATATGATTAACTTTGGTTCATTTCAATCTATGGACTCTCAATCTTTGTTCATTTTAGTCCTTGTACTTTTTGGCCTTGTAATTTTAAGGATGTGATGACTAATTTGATCCATATTTATAAAATTTTAACTCAAACTTTATACACAATAGAAACCATTTAATACAAATTTATGACTACATTTAAAAAAGTTTAATGAGTGAAATATCATATTAAAATTATGGTTGGAAGAAATTATATAAAAACTGAAAATGAAATGACTGAAATTGTCATTTCTAAAAATATATGGATCAAAATAAACGTAAGCCTAAAATGAACAAAAATTTAGAATAGATAGACCAAAATAATTATAAATTTGAGATTATGTAACAAAAATATGACATGACAGATGAGATCGACTTTGCTGAAAAATTTATTTTAAACAATTTGGTCAATTTTTACTAAATTTTAGATCATTTTCTTTTTTGTTACATGAACTTTTCTTCTTCTCTCTAAAACATCCTCTCTCTCTCTCTCTCTCTCATTTCTCCCTTTGTCCTCCCTGTTCTCTCACATCCATGCACAAAGGAGGGGACCAAAGAAGCAAAATTGGAAGGTAGTCATCAAATCATCCGAAGGTATTTATTTTAATCATGCTCATGGTCCCAAACTCAACTACTTACCATTCAGAGAGTGATCGAAAATCATGAAAATATAAAGTAAACAATATCATATGTGGAAACATAAACATAAAGAGGTCGATTTGACACGATACGATGGGTTAATCGACATTTCTACTAAATCTTGAGACTTTGGTGGTCAGTCGACATTGACATTTGAATTTGCAGTGGGAAGTCAAAAGCAACAAAAAGAGAAGAAAAATAGAAGAAAAAAAGAGTGCCGACATGTGAAGACAAGAATAGAAGCAGGTCCACAAAAAGTTAATTTATCTAAAAATCATATTCTCATTTGGAAGTTGGAACTGAGTCCCACCACTCTTGGAACCAAAGACAACTCTCACTTTCCCCATCAATATCAAACCAAGCTCTACTAGTTAATGCATACTTTCTTTTTTATTATAACCATGTGCAACAATTAAAAACAAAAAACAAATCCGTAACAAACCCGACAACTAACTTACTATATGTCACTTCTAAATATTAATCTACGCAGATATTGATCGATCGATCACACGTTCAGCCTAAGAGTGTGTTTAGCACGCCTTTTAAGTACTTATGAAAGATTGGTAGTGTGTGCAACAAAACGCGCTTTGAACCAATTATGAGTAGTTTTGAGAAGTTCGATCAAGATTATTTAAAGTGCTTTAAGACAAATACGAAAGATTCAAAACGAGTTTGACATATCTTTTAGTTTAAGAACTTTCTTTCTTGGATAATCATTTCCAAGTTCTAAGTTCTTAGTTCTTAAAACTACAATAGGGTCAAACATTTTAGAGTTACTTTTGAGTAATTATCCCTTCAGTGTTTCTCACAAAAAGGTATTTTACTTGAACAAAAGGTATCTCAAACTCACACAAAGTTTAAGGAGCAAATTTGAAGAAGGATGAACCAAAAAAATGGTATTGTATTTCTCATTCATCACTTGGGTTTGGACCAAAATTTCCTATATCAACTAGTTCTTTCTCTTTTGTAATATGTGCAACTTTTGTATTGGAAGACAAAGTATATGTATACACAGGTTGGTGTGAAAGAATTCTGACCTATTTTCATCAAGCAGTGTGAGTTCTTGAAGCAGCTCTATGCAGCCTTTCGAGTATGCCGATAGCCTTTCGCCTCGCCCTCGAATTCCCGCTTGTTGAAAGTTCTACGATTGTACCATTCCAATTTTCGTCCTCCTGAATCTCCCACATTTTTCTTCGATTCGATGTGCAGATTGCAAATAGTATTGAGACGCAGTTTTCTTTGACGCATTCGGCACTAGCTTCCCTCATGATTTCCAGCATACAGGGCACAGTGTCAAGCTTGCACATTTCCTCGACAGCCTTCCGATTGCTAGAAAGCAGGGCGAGTACCGAAACCAACTCATCGACCATTATGCCTCCAATGATGTTTCGAAGAACGGAACCAACTGCTCCGTTGTAAACTGCCTGCTCTTTGTTCTGGTGGATGGTACAAAGCCTGAAAATTGCAGAAGCTGCATCTTTTATCACCACTGGATGGGCATCATCGTCTAGAAGTGCAATCAGAGGCTTGAGAGCGCCTGCATTTCCAATGATGATCTTATTCGACTCGAGACACGCTAATGAGGAAATAGCTGCAGCAGCATTCGCTTTCGTATTGGTATTTCCGTATTGTAAAGATTCGATCAGCACCGGGAGGGCCAACCAGTTCTCAGCTACATGTTTCTTGTTATCCTCATGAATCGAGATATTGAGAACACTGGTAACTAAATCCTCTTGGAGATCAGGATGGAGACTAATGTTATCTAGTAACAGACACGATAATAATCTGTCGATAGACTCGGGGCGCTTGGCGAAAAGGGCTCGAAACTCATGGTTCCCTTTTGCTAACCGTCTCAACTCCTTTGCAGCGGCTTTTTGATCTGATAGGGACGATGACGGTGACAACGACAACGACAACTTGTTAAGCAATTCATCGAAATCACATTCACTTTCACTGGTGACCACTTCCTCAAAAACAAGCTTGGGAAGCTCCAACCCGTTCTCCGCGCACCACTGCGAGATTATCTCCCGAAGAAGGCGATTCGGAGTAAGCGTCATGTCAGAAAGGACTTCCTTGGTTTGAGGGCATGTATTGTGCCCTTTATGGAACCATTTCTCGATAAACGCCCGATCGTATGTCTGCAATTCAAAACCATGTTTCAACAACAACTCACATTCTATTCACAGAGAAATCTTCTTATAAATAGTATCAAAGACACCACCAATAGATCATAATATATTCAATCCTTTATACATATTCGTAACACTTTCCCCCACAAGATGAGAAAGAAAATGACATTACAAGAATTCGAATAGAAGTTCGATCTTTTTACTCATAAAGGGAAACTAATATATGGGGGCGAAACTCAAAAAGGGTATTGAACATTGACAGATTATAGCATTGGAGAGGAAAATTTAGCTTTCCCATACATAGTCTAAAGAATCATTATGATAAAAGCCCACAGAAAAAACACAAAACCACAGCAAAGAAACAAAACAGGGCTCACAGAGAGAAATTCTTCACAGCAATACAATTCCGATGGGAACCCTTCTAAAATTGATCAAACCCCAAAAAGATTTGAAGAACCAATCGCAAGAAGACAGAAGAGAAGACAAAAGATTTCAATCCCAAATCCCAAATAAACCTTCTCTCTTCTAACCTGACCAGTTTTCAAGATGACAGGGTCCTTCATGAGCTCCCCGGAAATTGGGCACCGGAAGAACTCCGGCACAAACGGAGACCTACTGCGGCTACTTCCACAGGCGGCGGTGGAGGCGATTCGGGAGAGTTTCAAAGCATCCAATCTGTCGATAGCCTCGTCGGCGGATACGATTTCCCAATCTTCTTGGTGGGTGATTTTGTTCAGCAACTTCTCCAAGTCTTTCTTGATCGGCTCCGATGGCGGCTTCTCCTCCGCCATGGTCGCCGCCCCTCAAGAGAGCGAAATGCAATCGGAACCCAGAGGGAGAAATTCCACGAGGAATCGGAGAAAGCAGAGAAAATGGGAAAATTGCAAAGAAATTTCAGAATCGTGGGTTCGTTTTTTCCCTTGAATTGAACCCACTTTTTTTTTTCTTCGTCTCTCTCCAAATGGGTGTTATCTTTTGTGGGAATTTTATATTGGTTCTTGAAGTTTACTCAAAAACCAGAATCCAGTGGCGTTTTTGGGACCCTCAGAGTCAGAGAGAGAAAATGGAAATGGACGGAATTTTCGGAGAGAAGAAGGATGGGACTTCTCCGCTAGATTTTATGGATGACACGTCTGCCAAATCAAATCATTTCTTGATAAAAAATTCAAATTCAAATTCAAATACCAATACTTGATGTCTTTATAAAAATATATATTCATTTTGTGTTTTTTTTTTGTAATTTTTTTGTAATTTATTTTGAATACACCAACCTTACCTTACGATGAAAATTTAAACCTATGAGTGAAAAAGAGTCTAACTCAACGATAATTGACGTATATCTCCAATCAAGAGATTTGAGTTCGACTTCTAACTTTTACATGTTGTACTAAAAAAAGAGAGAATTTAAATCTATGACTTTTTGGTTGAGATATATGCTTTATAGCTATGCTTTGATTGGTAATATTACTATAATTTATCATTGTCATAACAACGATATTTTAATAACAGTATGAGACTCGTAAAATAAAATCATATATTATGTATTGATGTATCAAATTGTAAATGAAAATGGTAAGGAGTATCATGCTTATTCACACTTTATTTTTATACTTATTGAAAGGATAACTTTAAGGAAGAAAAAAAAAGCCTACTTTGTTTAAAAATTAGTACAATTCTATATTTTAAAACTGTTTACTTCTTATATATAAATATTCAATTGAATAAAATTTAAACTTCACCATAAAAAATTATTTTCCACTTTACTTCCTAGGTTCAATCTCCAACACTCTCATAATTTTCCTTTTTTGGCAAATAGATTATAGAATGTCATATTACATTTTTCTCTTTTCCTTCAATTACATCGGAAAACGACTTGTAAACCTTATTATGGCCATCCCTCATTGGTTGTCCGCGGATTCCATTATCAAGAAGTGTATCCACGGCTTCTTAGACCAATTTCTCCTGACACATTACTAATTCTCCTGGTGTAGATCTACTTGTTGTTAATAGATCAATAAGAGTATTATTCCGATAGATAACTCTTCTATAGAGTTCATTAATATCCGAGCTCATTAGTTTACCCCCATCTATCTGAATGAAAGAATCGGAATTGATCGATATATTTCTCTCGCTTTCTTTTTAAATAAATTTTACTTATTAAGGAAGCATGTAGTACATAAAGATACATAAATTAAATGACATACCTTCTATAACTACATCACTAATATCATATCACTTATCACTTATATAATACATCTATAACATATATTAGTGATATATTTGATATAACCGATGTATATCAAAGTATATCATAAATATACTTCGGATAAAGTATGCCGTGATATACGTCATGTAAGGTATATCAATTAAATGATATAATTTGATATACTACATACTATGCATATCAACTCCAACTAATTTACTATATACGAAGTAATACAGCTGCAACTGATTTACTATATACGAAGTAAATCAATTATTACTGTTATTTCTAATATATATTGTACATCAATTGATATCTTGATGTTTTTCCCACTAAAGTTTTAAATGTCGATGTCGATAAAATTGTGTAGGTCTCAAATTTATGGAAATGTCGATAGTTATTGGGATAATCTAAGTACGTTCTTTTGGATCCAGGAAATAGCTCTAAGAGATATTTTTTTCCTTTTGGAAGATATGAGCGCAACAATCAACCTATTGATATTAAAAGAGCCAAAAGATTCTTCCAATGTAACGTCCAATGAAATTCGTAGGTATAGAAAGAAATCCTATAATGGTATTTGTTAACAATAACATAATGGATGCAGTTAATCACTATAGGTTGATGTAACATCGATCTTGGTGAATATTTGTGAAAAATCATAAAAATTTAAAAAGTCATAACAAATGAATAAAATAATAAATAAGGATTTCATTCTTTTAAAATGTTTAAATTTTATTAATATTAATATTAAGTTGATATTTTTTGTATTTTATATTTTGTCCTTTTATATTTTTTGTATTTTTTTTTCTTCTTTGTGAAACTATAGAAGTGTGGATGGAAATTTATGGCTCGTCTGGTAACATTCCTATTTCTTGTTTTTGTTTCTTGATTTTTAATAAAGAAAAATGAATTGTATAGCCTCAATATCCATGAATTCAAGTATAATAAAACATTTTTTTTACTTTATGTTTTGTACAAGTTGGAAATGGAAACAAGAAACAAGAAACTTATTTTGGTTGTTTCCAAAATTTTTATAGGATATTCCCAAAGAAGGAGAAATAAAAAAGCATAATTAATTGCAAAATGCTTAAATTTCCTAAAAAAATTGGGAACGAGAAACAAAAAACTAGAACGTTACCAAATGGACCCTTAATACCATGCTTCATACTAGGTATATCAGTTATAATTAATATACTTTATATAAGGTAAGTCAATTATAATTGATATATCTTGTATGTAGTGCATCAAGATAAATTAGTTATACTGATGTACTTTATATGAATGTCGATACACCATTGATTTACAAAAGGTAAATTAATTCAGAATAATTAAAAATTTAAAAATAAAATTTCAAATATTTTACCATACTTACAAAATCTAAAATTTGTTGTTATATTTGTAAATATTACAGATATTTTAGCTATTAATTATAAATTCTACGAAAAAATTAAGTAATAATAAAAAAAATCTAGATTTGTTTTGTCTATTTGGTCAAAAAAAAAAAAGAAATAAAATTATTTTATTCATATTATAAATTGAACAGTTAATAAATAAAATTACTAATATATGATTTTTTTAGTCCAATAATTTTGAGGGGGGATCAATCCATAGATAATATTTGTGTCTTATTCAAGGAGGGCGATGGTTAGACTAACACTAATATTTGATTATATCACATTAGAAATTAAAAAATCATTAATTTAGTAGCATATGGATAAAAATCAGTACTTAGTTTATTTTTAATAATTGGTTTAATAAATTTAATAAAAATATTTGAAACACAATGTTTGTATTCCTTTTTATAATTTACTATCGAAATACAAAACATATCTTAAAATAAAATAACTCAGGTTGGTTTCTTCATTTTATTAGTTTCAATTAAAGTGGTTTATGGATTTTTTTTTCTAACATATGAGATTTAGGAATTTCAATGTCAAACTTCCAAACTAAAACTTACTTGCCTCGCTGTTTTCTACTATTGAGTAATTATGTTAGTTGTCAAATTAAAGTTCAAGGCTAAGTAAAAAACAAAAGAAAATATGTAAAATTTCTTGAGTGGCAAAATAAATTTATGGATAGAATTGTGAGATTTAACCAAGGATGGCCAAACCAACCTGTACGTTGACCTGCCCATGGGCCACTTTGATCGGCCTAGGGTTATTGCCCAACCAGGCTGAGGTTTGGATAAATTTCAGTCTATTTTACCAAGTAAAAATAAATATGTCTTGTTGATTAATAGTATTGGGCTCAAAGTCCACCGAACACATAAGCAAAATGAGGGCCAACACAAAACAGTCGGTTGAGGAATCAAACCAACTGAAACCATGATATTCTAAGACACCCAATATACGACCAAGTTAAAATTCAAGGTTACTTTATGGGTGGTGTGGTGAACCTAGCCACACAATTAAAACCAAGCCCATTGAAGAATGTGATTTGTTAAATTTTCATCCACACCCTCTATTTGTCTATTTATTTGTTTGGTAATTTATGGTTTTGGATTTGGATTTGATTTCTATGATGTTCACGAAGGCAGAAGAATTCCATTTGAAGTGCTTCTTGAATTTAGATGATTATTTTGGTCATGTATGGTTGGATTCTCTTTATACCTCCCCATGATATGAAGCTGTTAGTATAGTTGAATATCTCATTTCAACACACTTCAACCAACAATGATCTCACAATTCTATTGCTTCATGTTTGGCTTAATTTTCTTTTCACTTTGAGTTTTGGACTTCATGCTTTTGTTAATAAAGAAGACCATTTCTGCATCTTGAGTAAGATTCGGTAAGTAATTATATCTATTGGTATTATTTGTGTTTTAAATCAACTTTTTTTTATCTACATGTCTATTTTTAGCTTATTTTGATAGGGAGACCAAACCAAGGTAATATCTTGATTGATAGTCATTTAGTTGTTGGTATGTTCTGTTTGACCTATATATATATATAATCTTTTAAAGATATAAATAGAATCCCATCCAAAGCATTCTAATTGTTCAACCTCCTCTTTCTTCAAACAGAAAGTATCATCAAGAACTTTCTTTGGGGCAGAAGAAAGCTACCATTATGAGTTTTTCTGTTTATTTTTTGGTAGAGTAAGAGTGGAACAACTTTTTTGGAGTAGAAGTGAATTCTACAATTTATTTGGTAAAAAAAAGATCATGTCCTTTGGTAAAAAATTTTATTCTTCAATTTCTTTGATTGAGGTATCGTGATCGCTTGCTTACTTCAGCCATGATTTATTGTTATTTGGATTTTTCATTAGCTTTTGTTCATCTGTTTTATTGATGGTTCCAGGAGAAGAATCTGAAAGCAACGGTGAGAGCAATCAAAAAGTCATTTATAGCGTTTTTCATGAGCTATCGTATCTACTTTTTCTTGTAGTGGTCCATCTGTACATTTACGAATAAAGTTGTTCCATCATACTTAGAAGGAGAAGACGAAGAAGAGAAGAGTGTTTCCAGCTTCTATAGGCTAAGGAAGTGGAAATTTCTTATGGGGTTTCACGGGGAATATATTCAAGTTGGTTTCTTCAAAATCATTTTCATGTTTGAGGCCATTGCGTTTGTAGGCATCGCGGTGTGAAATTGAATCGATAAATTTGTATGTTCTTCATAACTTCTTCTTACTGACTGAAATCTGTATGCTTCCTTACCGACCCTTCTTGCAAAGGCTTATTCTATAATCTATATATATAAAATATTGTGGAAAGCATCAGAAATGATCAGAAATTGAAAGTTTTATCGAAACTCAATAGATAGGAAGTTTCGTATTAATGATCAATTCGTTGTAGCCTAAATTCATGAATGTGATAGGTGACGTGCTTTAATGGTGAGTGAATTATGGTTGAAGAAGACTAAGAGTCATGTACGTTTTTGCATCTCATGAGTCTTCTTTCATTTATTAAAAAAATTTACTAAAATTGATAATTAGTAAAGGACGAAAGTGCCACCAAATTTATATCCAAAAGAGTCATAATTAAAAAGGTAAAATCGACTTAAAAAGTTTCTCCTCATCCACATTTTATTATATTATAGATATAGATATAGATAATATATTTATTTTCTAACTTCATGTAACTCATTTTATGGTGTACATATAAAGAAAACTTACCAAAAAAAATACAGTATATATATAAAAAATTGTCACTTTTTCCTAACCTTTTTTTTTAAATTGTATTATCACTGTGTATATGCTTTATCTATATAGTATATTCATTCCTTATGTCTACAATCGAAAATATTTATTCAAATCAGTGTATATAAAAAATGGATCATATATATAATTTATTTTACAATGTTATGCATCTATACAAAACAGTAGTGTATGAATTGCACTATCACTATATATAAAATTGCATTATCACTATATAGAAGATTGAAATATGGTTTGTTTATAAAATAGATTCCTTCCAATTTAGTTTTTACTACTTTTCAATTTTAAAAAAAAAATTCCATAAAAATCTTCAATAATAAAAATTTGAAATAGGGTGAATTTTACAAAAGTAGGGTAGTCAGAGTCAAAATAAAAAATCATGTACAATGTACCCGTTTTACACGTGGAAGGTGACATGGACTAAATCGTGTACGTGGTACGCGATTTTAATGAAATCGTGTACGTCGTATACGATTTAGTGTTGAACTCGTATATCTCGTACATGATTTTAGGTAAATCGTGTACAATGTACATGAGTTCACCCAAATTTTAATGTTATTTATTCTTTAAACTATAATAATTTGCCGGTTGAATTGGGAAAGTATACAAACTTAAATTTGCCGGCTGAATTTGATGCCTACGACGAGCGCACCTTCTCTCAAAGTTGGAAGAAACTGGTCTACTAGTGCCCTCCCAAATGTTTGTGCTTTGAATAAAGTTCTCACATAAAAAAACTCAACTGCATTATATTATATTCTACTACAATGTTTTGCATTTCACTAACAAAAAAATTTTACAAAAAAATAATAATAAAAAATTAACATATAAATTTAAATTAATATCATAATTAATTAATTAAAGAAATGTAATACTCATCGGTCACGACGTAGACACCACATTATTATATATGTTGGACAAATGTTAGACAAGTGCGTTTGAGAAAAATAAACAACAAGCAATAATATTGAAGGAAAAAAAAAGAAAAAAACGGGTGGAGACCTACTGCAGTGAAATCGTGTATAATGTACACGATTTCATTACCGCCTCGTGGCACGTCACACAAGACTCAATCTATTGAAATCGTGTTCCATAGACACGATTTCGCTAAATCATGTACTAGATACTCTACTTTTAGAAATATTTTTAAACCTATTTATTTTTGTTATTATTTATTTATTTTTACATTATTAAAAAATAAAGCCCCATGTGTGCGCAAACTTTTTTTTAATGTTAAGGGTATATCAGTAAAAATATATTATACTGTCATCACTAATATATAATTTAGGTAAATAATATTTTGATTTTTCGTCATTGTTATATATATTTTCGACTGGCACTTTTTTTTAATAATGTTTTATTTTAAATTTATTCTAAATATATATCAACCACCAAACTATTTTCACTAATAATGCTTGAAAAATTGAAGAGACGATCTTTTCCACTTCACGCTTTCACAGTTGTATGGTGCATGTGTTTTTTCTTTTTTAAATTTTGGCACGTCTTCTCTTACCAAAATAACACATAATTTTTACTTTGCTACAACGGTTGTATATTTATTTTTTAATCTGGAGGTAAAAAATCCTTTAGACTGTGTAAAAACAATTTTACTAAGGATATGAAGTCGTGAGTTCAAATTCCTATTCTTACATATTCTACTATATATATATATATATATATATGAGTCGTTTTGTAAAAGGAGTGGAAAAATATATAATATGGGCGCTGGGTTGGGTTGGGCTGAATGGGAGAGTGGTAGGGGTGAGCATCGGTCGGTCGGGGTCGGTTTTTTGGCCGACCAAAACCTAGTCGGTTTCGATCGGTTGGAGAGTTTTTTTTTATCTCTCTGTACAAACCGACTGTTCGGTCGGTCGGTTTGGTCTGTTTTTGACCGATACTAAACTCATCTCTTAAATCGACCGATCGACATCGATTCGGTCGGTTTTAGTCGATCGGATCAGTTTTTCGACTTGGTTTGATCACTCTCAGGGGGTGGGTTGGGACTGAGGTGAGATGGTAAAAGACTTGGGCACTTTTCTTCTTCTTCTTCTTTTTCTTTTGATAAATTTTAATTTTAATTTTTTAATGCGATTGTGTCTATTTTAACTTTCACCCTACTGGAATCTACTTCTATATTGTCTTGTCCCTAATGTGTACTTTTTAAAGTTCATATAATTAAGTTAAAAAAGAGAATCCAAAACTAGGATAAACCATACATTATATTACATTCTAACGCATCTCATCCTTACATCTATTGAACTAAAAAAAGTTTGATCAGTGAACTAACTAAAAAAACACGTAAAACAAGTAGGAAAAGAAAACAAATATAAAGAAATCCTTAGTAACTAATATCTCCCACAGAGGCTCCTAGTAAATAGTATACCTTTATCCATATAATTATTTTCTCTTTTCTTTTTTGGGCAAAGAAAAAAATATTCTCGAACACTAATAAATAAAGTAAACAAGAACTTTGGACAAATGTAAGAAGAAATTTAAAGTAAATTTATTTTTTGACTTGATTAGTGATGATCAATATTCATGAAGTTTCATCTCCAAACCAATTGATAAAAAAGAGAAGTAGCACATGTGTATTATAAATCTATTTTATTTTTAATGTGGGATCCTTAACCTGCCCCTCGATTAATGCCAACAAAATATCAATTTCTTCAATATTTCTTATGATCTGTTGACCACAAAATTTGTAGCGTCGGGAAAATAGGCTTTCGCCAAAATAAAAAATTATCGTAGTGTCTCTTGTCTATAAACGAAATCCATGACTTTTTTAATTAATTGTTTTATGATTTATTTATTTATTTTGTAATTTAGACTAAAAATTTTTTATTAAAAAAAAAGTAAAACGATACCATCTTTCTTTAGTACATGTGATTTTTTCAATAAAATCGTGGATTTCTATTTTATTGGTTGACTATTTAATTTTAATTAGTCACTGTTTATTATTTAACTAGTTAAAATAGAATATTATTATTAAATAGCGTGCGATTAAAATTAATCTATACTTTCACTAAAAGTTTTTCTTCCGATAAAAATTATATTAATGTTTTTGTTGATGTGACTTTATTATAAGTATTTACAAAGTTCTATTTTAATTATGAATTATTTAATTTTACTTATTTGTTATTAATTAATATCAATTAAATTGCTAAAATATAATTTTATTTATTAAATATTATAACAAGAAAATATTATAACATTTTATATCTTCTTCTAAAAAAACTATATTAATTAAATTATTAAAATATAATCTTATTGTTAAATATAGCAATAAAGTTTGATAATAGTTTTTTATAAATAATTGTTTTTGTAATATAAAGTATATTAATCCTTCCCAGTAGATGTATAAATTGCTAAACCAAATATATATTACTATAATAGTAATACCATAAATTAAAAAAAAATATCATTGTTATTGTTGTTTCAATTAAAAGTTATATTAGCATACTATTTATTTGATACATTTTTAATCAGCTAGATATATAAAAGTGATTTTAGTAATTATTATGTGTATGATTCATATTCTGGTTCCGAATAATTTTTAGTAAACTGTATATATAGTTTTTTTTTTTTTTAATTATTTTGATCCTAAACAAGTTCTATGAAATAAGACATTGAAGGCCGTTTGATAAGGTTTTCTATTTCTTATTTTCTGTTTTTTGTTTCTAATTTTTTAGAACTAGAAATAGGAATATGTTTAATAACCATTTTTGTTTATTGTTTCTTGAAAAAAAGAAATAGAAACAAAAATATGTTGATAACTATTTCTTGTTTCTTGTTTTTATTTTCTTATTTTTGGGTTGAACAACTTGTGGAGGCGGGGATTCAAATCTAAGACTTATTATTGATCAAGAATATAAATCTAAACTCAATATAAAAAAGCTTTAACACATATTCGAAGAATATAATTTATTAAAGAAAATATAATTTACAATATAAATTATATTTCTTTGATATAAAAGCCTAAATTATTAGTTTTAAATAAAGAATAAAACTTTAAAACATTTTTAATTTAAAAAATAAAACTATTTTATGTAAAAAAAAAGAAAGAAAGAAAACAGGAAATATGAAATATGAAAAAAAAAAGAGTTGGTATTTAGCTACTAATACAATTAGAACCGAGGACTTAAAACTTAAAAGTTCGTTAGGACTTTCAAGTGGCACCTATAAATTTTATTGATATAGAATTCTAAATTATTATATTTAAATAAAAATAAAATTTCAAAATATTTTTAATTTAAAAAATAGAAAAAATTTTATAAAAAGAAAGAAAGTATCAAATATAAAAAAAGAAGTAATGTTTAGCCACTATAAATTTTATTGATATAAAAGTCTAAATTAAATAAAGAATAAAAATTCAATTTATTTTTAATTTAAAAATAGAAAATATTTTATTAAAAAATAAAATAGAAAAATATTAAAAAGAATTACGTTGAGACACTAATGACATTAAAATCGAATAGAGATTTTGGATCCATACCTACACAAACATTGCTAATGATCTACTTAGATTACAAACTCACAATATATATTATTTAATATGAAATTGAGATTGTTTCCAAAATTTTAGACAATTTCTTTTATAAACGTTAGAACGAGAAATGAGGTGAGTTGTCAAATATGTATGTTTTTAAAAAGAATGAAAAATGGAAACAAGAAATAGGAAAGGATAACGTTCCTACCTCAACTCTTTTTATGATGATTTCTAATAAATAAATAGGATGAAAATATGACATGTGAATGAATATTTAAAACATCATCGGAATGGATAAAATCAATGGATTTCCCTTGCCCCACTTTAATGCACGGGACAGTGTGAATGATTTTCATTCTCACTGAACCGTCCTTCGGATGATATATGATGTGAAGATGATCATTCACTATTTTTTTTCTTTCTCAAAGGAAAAACTTCCACGTTATTCACGAGGACATGGCCCTTGTGGATGGTATTTGTCTATTCTCCTTCTTTGACAAGTAAGTTATTTTGTAATAATGTGGCAGACATTAATCTTTCATTTTTCAATCAATTGATTATTTTTATAAGCATATGTTAGTTAATTAACTTAATTTATCATACGGCATCATTTGAGAAATGAAAAAAGAAAAAAGAAACTATATATTTAGAAATGAAAAAAGAAAAAAGAAACTATATATTTAGGGTGGAGTTGGGAAATAATGAGATTTTTTAAAATTCTTGAGGTGAATAAATCTTCTTTAAGATTTGAGGACAATTTTGGATATTGCTTCAAATTGGCGGGCCAGTTAATATATTTTGTTTGTTTAGTTAAAATTAAAAGAAAACCAAACAAACATAGACCGTTGATTTTTAAATTACTTTTATATTGTCTTCTTTTCTATTAATAAAAAAAAAGAGAGACAAAAAAGACAAACCACCTAAAGCAGCAACCTGTCGGGTTTAAACCATACTGATTAGGAAAGGGAGTGATTCCTGATATACACATAAAGACAATTATCTTTATTGGTATGAGGTATTTAAGGTGAAACCAAAAGTAAAGTCGTGAAAGCTGCACCCAAAACGAAGAATATCATATTAGAGGTATTTGGGGGTATTTAGAGTATCGTTGTCCCTGTGTTTGGGTGTACTATTTTAAACTAAATTGAAGTGAACCTTATTCTTCAATTTGGTTGTTGAATTTGCATAAAATTTTCAACATCGAATTACACTAAACATTATATATTTATTCAAATGAACATTTTTAACCAGTAATATTTACTTCTCCAAATTCGATTAAGTTTCTTTTTCGTCATTATCGTCTCTATTCCTCTAAGTTGTCTCTTCGGTCAACCAAGTTCCACAAATATAATGTCAAGATACGTTAAGTTTGAAAATGATGTTGTTGTCTTGTTATATCTTTCATCCCTCATTGACAGATAAGGGATTGAATCGATGGATTGTTGTATTATTGGTTGTGTTCACCATGATAGTTGCTTTGGAAAAGTTAAATCCATTCAAATATATATATAAAATAATATATAGTCATTTATGGATAAAATATATGATGTTGGTTAATTTTATTATTGTCAAAGTCTTTTTTATTTGGATGGAACCGAACCAACTTGAATTTATTATTAATTTTAAAATTTTTTTCTTTTACTTACCATAAAAATATATGTTGATATATTAATTTTAATTTTATTTCATTCAATAATTATTTATTTTTATTTTAGGATAGCATAAATAAGAAAGAGAAAGGAGGAAAAAAAACCTAATGGAATGAAGTTGAACCGACTCTTACAAAGCTATCACAACAACGGGTACTGAAACTTCTATACCAAAAATGCTCTCGTTAAACCCACAAAGAACATATATGTCAACAATGCTCTACAACTTTCTATTTTTTAATCTTCTGCTAACATCAAACATGCCTTTTTTTTTCTTTCATTTCTTCTTCTGGAGTGCAGCGGTAGCGTCTCAATGCTACGGACATGTAGCGTGACTCTACTCTATTTCGCTACCCCAGCGTCACAATGTTGTTCTCTCGAGTTCATTAACTCTAAATCCAATCCCTACACAAATCTCTCTGCTTCCTTTTCTTCTTCATCTTCCTCCCTTCGACCACGAAAGCTCCCATCTGTAATCCAAAACTAGTGCCAATATCGATAGGCTATATTTTTCTAGAAAGTTACAATCACAAAGCAGTGCCAACTTTTTCTTTGTTGGGAGAGACAATAAAGGCCATAATGTTCTCACAGTTGGTTCTCTTTTAAACAAATTAAAAAAAAAAAGAGAGAGAAAAAATATATTACGGAAAAGACAACTTCCTGTCGAGGCTGCCTATGTCATCTCTTTAAAAAAGATGATAAATTGAAGGAAGAATAAAATTTGCATTGCCTTTAAAATTAGTTTATAGTAGCCCTTAAGACAGTCTGATTGGAAAAAGTTTGGGGTTTCTTGGTTATACTGACCTAGAGATCTGAAGTTCGAACTTTTCGATGAGTTTAATAAAAAAAGTTCTTGATGTCTTTCGGATCCGAACTTTAAGGCGGGCACGGACACCCCTAAATATAGGGATCCGACTCCCAGTTATAAAAATAAAAAAGTTTATAATCCGTAATATTTTAATAATTAGTTTTGTTTTCAGGAGTGTTAAAAGGAAATCCCGTGAATAAGACACTGGGAAGTAGAAACTTTGAAGTGAACTAGACATACTCATGAAGTATTTGTAGTGTGAAAATTACAAATGAGCCACTTTACACATTTCTTAAATGGAACCTAGCCATTTTTAGGCCATACTACAACTTTTTAGCTAATGTAGAGTGCAACGAGATGAGTTAAGCAAGGCTATAGACATCTATTACTTGCTTTAAATATCAAAATGTATATACATATATATCTGTTTTTTTTTAATTATTTGTTCACTTAGGAACTATTTTTTGTTTGTATTTTCGAATATTTTGATGTTATTCGTGAAAGCTTTGAAAATTTGGTACCTTAATCATTTGAGCTATGCTTGATTTGGCTCCAATAATGATTTTTAAAATAATGTAATAAAACCAGATGATAAATATGGTTGATGGTCACAATTTAGCCTTCTAAAACGATAAATTTAGTTAGACTATATCGATGGTCGCAATTTCATAAATATGGTTGCCACTCTTCCCATGAATTTTAATCATAAAAAGAAAAAAAAAAAACACTAAACTCTTAGATTTTCATAATTGAAAACCAAAATTGAATTTTACATTACTCCCTAGTTAAAAATTGTCTCAATTCCTCTAAAACAGATGCCTCTTTTTTCTCTAAATATTGTACACTCTTTTAAGAACGAGGGCTTTCCCAATAAAAAAATTAAATGCAAATAACGAACTGACATGGTACAGATCAGGGTGTTCAAAAAATCTGACAATCTGACGAATCCGATGAACCCAACTCAAAGGGTTGGGTTGGGCTAGATGAAGCCTCAGATTGGGTTGGATTGTGATTTTTCCAACCAGATCAGATTGGGTTGGATCTCGAGTTCAACCTTTAAAAAATCTAATCAACCCAGCTCAACTCGAATTTATGCATGTATGTGTATTTTTCTTAATTATATATATAATAATGTCTTTATCTTCGATGTTAATCCTAGCCCTTCATTTAAGATTTTCATATTATCTTTTTCTATTTTGTATCTTAATCTCAACCGTCCATTAAATTTTAATCTTAACTCCTCATCGCCACCGTGATAATTAAAAATAAAAAGTAAAAAAACACAAACGGATAACCCAACCCGATCCAACCAGAAAATATTGAGTTGGGTTGGGTTGGGTTGACCATCCAATTCAAACCCGACAGTTCTTATATATGGCCAGCCCGAAAATTCGGGCTGGTCCCAAAACCCCTCCTAACCCGATCCAACCCAACCCATGAACACCCCTAGTACAAGCGTTTAATCTTTATTGTTAAAATTTTTCTGACACAATTGTAACAATCACTATAGTAAGTTGTAGTTTATCGAAATTGACATTTCCAGCTATAATGTTATCCGTAACTTGTAGCATCTGGAATCGATGGTATAGACTTGTACTAGTCTCCGTTGTTCAAAAACACACCTTCTAAATTCATCACAAAACAAATTTTTTTCAGTACAAAACATGTGGAGGTGAGAGTTCAAACACACACGACATAACTTAATTAACAACTCCTGTTCAGCTCAAGCTGATCAGGTCATTCCAAACCAAAGCTCATATTAGGATCAAAATGTGAGATTAGGGTGACGATGGATGGTGTAGCGTTTTGAGAAGTGACATTCTAATAGCTTCTTCTTCAATGTTGGTTTGTTTCTGATCAGGACGAAGGCCAACGACCACATCATGCAATGTGAAGTCATTTAGGTTCAACATACTCGCATGGTGAACCTTAAGCTCCAAGTCTCGCAATGCCTCCATTAGCTTTGCCATTGTGTTGCTCATGTTCTTCGTCTGAACTCTAATCACTGCCTCTAATCCCATAATCTTCACCTCTACTTCCACTTCCACCTTAATTAATCCACCATTTGGCCTCCTTTGGTTCACCAGTGCCGCTTTTTTCGATTCTTTGGAATTTGATCTCTTTGAAAATTCGAATTCGAGGTCCTTGATTTTGGCCTGCAGCTCATGGATGTACAAAACCGCGTCTGAGAGGAGCGATGCTTTGTCCATCCTCGAAATATTTGGCACTACAGACCGGAGGCAACAGAATTGGTGGTTCAGCTTCTCGCGCCGCTGTCTCTCGGCCTCAACATGAGAAGTCACGGGCGCACCGCGCGCACCAACGACTCTCGACTTTCGACCCCATGACGTATTCTCCTCAAGACGGAGTTGATTGCATGATTGAACAACGAAGATTTGATCGGAAGCGAACACGGATTTGAGGTGCTCAACAAACTTCAAGTCCTCTCTAATTGTGTCTTGAGAGCCCAACTCAAGGACTCCACAAGGAGAAGCTGGAGTTGGAATGCAAACCAAAGTTCTGATGCCATGTCTTTCAGCTTCTTTGCCTCTCTTGCTTTGGCCAAATTGAAAAAGCTCGCTCAGCCAGACCTCCCTCCCGGAGATGAAGGCCTTGGTTAAAACGTCGCCATCGCCATTGCTATCGAATTCGAACTCTCGAGCCACCGACATCGAGTAGAACCGCTCCGCCATCGAGACATCGCGACCGCCAGCTTGGAAATAGCCGTCTACCCATGCCAACAAAAGACGGCAATTCTCGGTGGTTGTGACTCTCCAAAAAATGGCATAAGTCCACCAATATTGGCCTTGGTTTTGGCTTTGGTTTTGGATTATGAATTGGAGTTTCTGTTGGAGGGCTGAGGAAGAAGAGGAACATGGAGCTGAAGAGATTTGGAAATCCTCCATTGCCTCTACTTGATAACTTGATACTACTTGGCCTTTAACAAGTTTCTAAATTGGCCCTTAAACAGTATTTCTAGAAAGTAAAATTTATGGCTATCTCTTTTGTCTTCAAAACCACCTAAAAGCAATAAAAAAAGAAAAGAGAAAAATAAAAAAAGAAACATCTATATGAAAATAGGGAGAAATAGTGATCTCTCAATTTCATTAAAATGTCGATGAATATTTCCAAAAAGATTATAAGAATAGAAAAGTTTCTAACAAATATTTAAGGTCCCCTCCAATAACAATTTCGTTTTTGGTTTTCTGTTTTTAAAAATTATGTTTGTTGTTACACTAATGAAAAATTAGTAAGTTATTTTTACCTGTCTTGAAACTATATTTGAATTCTTAGCAAAATTTAAGAAAAATCAATTTTTTTAAAATAATTTTCCATAGATTTTGAAAATGTTTATAAAAACGATTTAACAAACAAGAGAACACATACATGAAAAAATGTTTTCATGCTTAATTTTTAAAAGCAGGAAAACAAAAACGAAATAGTTATCAAACGGAGTCTAAATTAACAAATAAACATTTGAACATTTTCAAAATAAGTTAAAATTATTAATATTAGTGATATTTTATTTATCTTGTTTGTATACATTTTGTCGATTTTTTTTATATATATTATAAAAAATAACGACTTATTACATCAATATCAAATTTATAGACATATAAAAATATTGATGGATATGCCACATACATTATGAAATATTTTGTCTTTTTCTCCCGATACTTCATTTTCCATTACCAGTGCTGTGGGGGGCACTCTGCCCTCCTTTGATTTCTCCCTTTCAAACTTAATAAAAAAAAAACAATGTTTTCATTTTTAGCAAGTTATACAAACATGGAAAATTGACCTTTTTGTACTTGGAAAAAAAAAAGCCCACTTGTATTCCTTGAATTTTGAACTATAGGTTAGTTTCTTGTTTGTTCACTTAATTTTCAAAAAATTATATATTTTATAATTATAATTGTTGACGGTCAACTTGAACTTAGTTGAGCGGTTAAGGCATTTTGCTCTTTTTCTAGAGAGGGGAGGTTTATTATCTCATCTCTACTTTTGTTTCACTAAAATAAATTAAAAATATTTTCTACAACCTCGAGCTATATCTCCTCTTTCGCTCTCATTTCCTTCTCCCTCCCCTTTCATATCTCCTCCAAATTATTGAAAGAAGCCACCATAATATAGCTGATATTTTAGGAGCATGAAGATTTTTGAACATCCAATCGGGGGAAACCAAATTGTGGTGGTCTCGTTCAATAATTTTTCTCCCTATATTTCAGACCCTCCTTCCTACCGCCCATCTCCCTTGCCTTCTTTTTGTCGACCGCCTCCGCCTGCACCTCCAAACGCCTATTAAATATTGTCTAATTAAGTTTGTGAATTTAAAAAATGTCTAACAGGTTAGCAATCTGTTAGACATAAAATTAAAAATTCATATACTTATTAGACACTTATAAAGATCAGAGATCTATTATTAGACACAAAATATTAAATTTTGAAGATTTATTAGACTCTTTTTAAAGTTTAGGGACCTACTAAATACAATCCTCAAAGTTGATAAACTAAACTTTAATTTTATAAAATATTAATTAAGGGGATAAAATTAATCAAATTAGTTACATCTTTATGAAATAATAATTTATAAATAAGTTGTCTTAATTTTTAAACAAATTATGTTAACAACTAATTTCTCCAACTATTTTCTCGAAATCAAATATATGAATGGAGTTACACAAGCAATTAAATATTCATAGACACTTTTACCAACAATTAATTTCAAACAATCTCAATAACCAAGTATGCAAATAAACTTAGCAAACCATTCGCAAATTCGTTTTAATGGACAATGAATTCTGTTGATCCTATTTAATTTAGATAACAATTGGTAACAAATATGAAAATCAAATTTTACCAACCAAAATAATTTTTAAATTTAAGTTTCCATTAACACTAACAATAAGTTTTAGTAATTAATTTCATGTAATAAATAATAACAAATAGGAGAGACAACAAAATGACACCGATAAATTTATAATTTACTTGGCAAAAAATCCAACGCACTTCATTACAAGAGCTATTTTTCGAGTTTAAAGCAAGCATGACAAGAAATTTGAAATTTAAGAAGAATAATAGAAAACTCCCTGGTCTAAGATGGAATAACTTCAAGCTCATAAAAGATGAAGTAAAATTTCTTAAAAAATAAAAACCCTCAAGTAATTACAAATCGATGTCGTTGGAAATATCGAGATCTTAATTTTATGGAAATATCGATAAAATATCAATGTCGATAGATATTTCTATTTTCAAATAAGTTTAAAAGGATTAATATTATTATTATTATATATATTAGTCACACTTTGTTTATAATTTTTACATTTTGTCAATTTTTTTAATACGATGGAAATGTCGATTTACCTCTTATATCAATATCGAAATTATAGATACATGAAAAGATCGATCGATATATTGACGTGTCGACGGGTACCAAAAGAAGAAAAAATTCAAACAAATGTCAAATATTGTCGGGTTGGTGTACTAATTTTTCCCCCACAAAGATTCTGAATCTTTTATTGGCGCAAATTTTGAAAACAATAATAATAATATAAGATTGAAGCAACCAATCGATGCATGGGGACGCCGACCAGTGTACTAGAGAGAGAGTATGCTGAAGAGTACAGAGGCATTTAATACGTAATAGTGGTAGTGGCAATTTCGTAATTATCCTTAAAACAAAAAACAAAAACAGCAGCATAGTTCACGTGGATGATGGATTGTTAGTACGGTCAATTTGGAAGATATAGTTGGGGCAAGTCAAAATACTCTCTTCTCTGAAGGATTGCTTGAGCCAAGTCTACTCTTTAATTTATTGGTTTCGTATGTATCTTATCTAGTAAGGTTCGGTACTCAATATATAAATGTCTTCGATCCACTATATCGATAAATGTTTGGGCTAATAAGATCTTTTCGAAATTTTACATCCCAAGCCATATATTTCAAAGGACTAAATTAGGGTGTCCAAGATGACACATATATAATATATAAGACAAGAATGGTATAATAATTGAATATGATTCAGCCACTTGTGGTTGATATATATAATATATATAATATATAAGACAAGAATGGTATAATAATTGAATATGACTGAGCCACTTGTAGCTGTTTCATCATCCTACAATAACTTCTACGCATTATCGATAATCGCTGGTGCAGTACACAACAGTAGGCTGCTCTTTTTTACCTTAAGGTTGGTTTCTCGTGACAGGACTTTCATCATTTTTGTTTTTATTTTAATAATTGTGGAGTAGAAAATCGAACTCGAAGGATCTTTTGATTGGCTCTCATGGTTAGATTTATGAGCAAACAACTACGCATGAGTTCGAACAACCGCTCTAATGTCATCTTAAGGATGAATAAACCACCAATCAACTCAAAAGCTTAAGCTATTAGGTTGGGTAAATTTAATTCATTTATATGAATTCTAACAGAATATTTAACTTTTACGATTGAAAGTTTAACGATTTAGTTTTTATCATTGAAAGTTTAAGGGTTAATTTTTTTCATTTATAAAAGTTTTATGGTTTAATTTTTACGATTGAAAGTTTAAGGGTAATTATTTACCATACTTCAGGACGGTTGGTGCAATTTGTCCTTAAAACAAATAAGGAACCCAACGATAATATATAATATATACGAGTTACTCTCCTTTATTTTTTGAAGGTTGCAATACTATTTTCAATTACTTTTTAAGGCTATAAAAGTAGTTATTTATTGACCCATGTCAATCCTTCCAAAAGAAAAAAAAGAAAAAAGAAAAAAAAATTTAATCAGAGTCTTTAACATGTGAGAACAATATTTAAATATTGATTTATTTATTTTCAACAAAAATAGAATTATTTTTCTGTTTAAATTTATCTCAATTGCTACGAAGGCAACATAAGTAAAATAGGAAGCAAGGAAGGCACTGACCACTGTATTGAGAAAGCACTTTGCCCATTTTACGTACAAAATTCCAAAAAATCAGTAATACTCCAAAAGTACTTGGTGCGAAAGCATTTAGTAAACACACCAATTCAACCAATACAATACTTTTCTAAATCGTCTTGGGACAAAAATTATATTTACCTTTCTTGATATTATACTTGAATTTTCTAATTCTATTTTACGTATCAATAGTATTTTAGTTCATAGCTATAAATGATACAGACCAAGGGCCTTCAAACCCTACGGATAAAAGGTGAAAGTGCAAATTTTCATTACAAATTATTCGAGGAGATCGATAGACACGAAAACCATATCAAAAATCTTTAACGTCTCAATTCCTATGGACGTTCAACCTATCTCTATAGTGTAGGCATGTTACAGGAGAAAGAGATCAGGTTATTGAAGTCCACAAAATAATATCTCATAACTTAAGTTCGAGGAAACCATATGTTTCAGAAACTCACCTAGACCTCAGTCTTAACTAAGGTTGGGCTGATGCATCAGTAAATAAAATCGCTCTAACCACTTGTCCACTATCATAGAATTCATTCATAGAATTTGGGAAATTTGTATTTTTTTTTTTTGTCTCTTTTCTTGATTGTATTTGGACTTTTGACCCCTTTCTAAAATGAGGATTTTTAATTTTGACCTATTTTCAATTTTTGATTTTGTAAAATTATCAAAATATCTTCATTATTAAAAAAAAAAAGCAAATTTCTACACCTATATTTATTCTCTCCACCAATCTCTTCACAAATTTCTTCCATTTGAATCAAATATGAAAAAAAATCTCAACTTTTTAATTTTAATAATCAATTACAACCCCAAAGAATTTAATTTTAAACTTGAAAAATCAATTATGAATCTAATATGGAAAAAATCTATTAAAAAAAAAAAGTTAAAATCACATCATGTAATATTCAATAGTTAATCATAATTTAATATGAAAAATTTACCAAGAAAGTCAAGATTTTATAATCTCGGGTCAGCATTAAATGCACAAGATTTAATTGACAAAAAGGGCCAACAATAAATGAAAAAAAAAAAACACTGCAGGTGTGGATCCCGATCCAGGATACTTCTATCCCGTCGGGGTACTGCTATCTAGGGCTAGGGATACATGCAATTTCCTTTTTTTTTTTTCATTTATTGTTGACCCTCTTTGTCAATTAAATCTTGGGCGTTTAATGCAATATTGACCCAAGATTTATGGAATCTTGACTCATTTATGTGGTAGAATGAAAGTAGGTCGTCTTTCACATACCTTTCTTATTGGCTCTATTTGGCTGTGGATTATGCAAATCTTTTTTATTTGATTTTTTTGTGTGTGTATGATTACTAATAATCCACACAATTTAGTTATTGCAGAATTTATTTGGAATCTGTTAACTTATTGGAGGATTTTCGTGGATTTGTCTTGGGTTCTCAATTGATAATTGATTCTTAACTTAAAATGTTGATATTTTTTCCGTATTAGATTCAAATTAAAAAGAGATCGGTGAAAGGAATCAAGAGGTTAAAAAGGTAACAAATTAGAATGGGAGGATCACGAATTAATTTTTTTTAGGGGGTCAAAATAAAAATAAAAAACCAAATGGATTATAGAATGAGGTTAGAAACCCAATTTTCCATAGAATTTCACCATTACAATTTTTTTTTCCTTATTTTACAATGTGGGTGGAGAATCAAACTTACAACCTCTCAATTTTATCGTTACATTTAGTGATTACTAAATAGGTCCCACCTTCAACAACCATATGTAAATAGGTTAATTTTTTGGGAGGAATGTAAATAGGTTAATTTGGCTGAGTGGTTAAATTCAATGTGTGTCCCAAAGACTACTCCCAATGGGTGGTGGTGTGACTAAAATGGAGAGATGATCTGAGGAGGGAAGATGGAGAACAACGAAGAGAAGAACATTGATATTGGAAGAGCCGATCGATTGACTAATCCGTTTTTCACAGTGAAAAATCGACACTAACCGACTCATCTCTTAAACCAATTGACTAACGTCGGTTTGGTCGGTTTTAGTCGGTCGGATTAGTTTTTCGACTTGGTTTGATCACCCTATAATCTATAATAACAAATTATCACCACACCCTCAAGATATGCCCTATACCTTATTCATAACCTTATCCTAAAATACCCATCAAATTAATTTATTTAATAATTCTAGCATAAAATAAATATATATTTTCAAATATAGAGAGATTCAAGTTTTAAAATTATATTTGAATAATATAATATAAAGACACATTAATAAGTCACACTCACGTTATATTTCATAAAATAAAAATGAAAATTTGTGACTTTTTTTAGATGAGGGATCAAATTTATGCCAGTGAAATTGCGTTATATTTGATAAAATAAAAATGAAAATTTGACTTTTTTTAGAGGAGAGATTTATGATAGTGAAATTTCTTTTCATTTAAATAGTTATTGTCAAACAAATTGGAGAAATTTTGTTACATAGTATAAATTTAATATGTATTTTAAAAAAGTTCACAACTTTTCATTTTTTTCAAATATAATATAAGTTCAAATTTTTTAATTGTGTACCACGTTATATTTGAGTATGAGTTTGACATAAATTATGCTAATTTTTTTTTTAACCTATTAAACTTTGTGATATATTTGAAATATATAATTATTTTATGTTATTTATATAATTGCACAATAAATTATTATAGAGGCATTCTCCATCAAATTTTCCAAGTGATGTACAACTGTACCTATTTTACATGATTTTTTTTACTACATCATGCGGAGGCGGGGGATCGAATTTATAACGTCTTGATTGAAAAAATATATATTAATCATCGCTGAGCTATGCTCGCTTTAGTACCTATTTTACATGAATTCATGACCTATAACTTGAGGCTGCATATATCCACTTGGTTCATATACTTAGAAAAATAAATAAATAAATAAAAAGTCCTTATATAGGCCTTAGTCGTTTCAAATTTCATCAGTTTAACACTTTTGTGATTCTCTGAAGTAAAAAAATTAGAAAAAAATTTATTAAACACAAAATTAAAAGCTTAGAGAATTATTTGAAACTTTTTTAAATATATAGATTAATAGGCACAATTCTAATAGTTCATGACCAAATTTATAATTTACCCTAAATTATATTGGTCTCAATAATTATTAAATTTAAAGCTAAATTAAGTTAAAACTGATTATTTTTTATATTTATCTTTGCTTTTTATTACACTAGTTAGTAACACGTGTGATGCACGTGAAATTTATCATCTTATTACTATTTACTTGGAGCAATTTTGACATTCAAATACAAACTCTTTTTATTCCCATCCCTCTAAATTTCTTTAATTTTCTCTCCTTTTTTCTATCTCCACCCACTAACATATAAAATGTAAGATTTAGATTTTGTATAGTTTGCAAATTGATCTTTTAAATACATCTAATGTATATTATTTTGGTTTGATCTAATCTATAAATAGATTTTCTTATTTAGCATAACTTCTTTAGAAACGTATCAGTACCAATTTTTAGATGACCACCACTAAATTTTTGACAAAGAAAATGATATTTTAAAAAAAATATTAAAGATAAGTGCTAAGGAATCAATATTTAAATCTTCCTAAAAAGGATCTTAACAGGTGGAAGCCAGTAATCTTTAAAATACACACATTTGAAAAGAAGGAAAGAAAAAAAAGAGAGAGAGCCTAAAGCCGCTAGTTTTGATGGGGAAGGTTTTTTAATATTCAATATCTATCTCTTCCCACCTACCTGATCACAACTTCAGATAAAACTTTTTAAATCACTTAAAAGATTTTCTCTTGAGTTAGGTAATTGTCTCCTCTATAATTCAAGGGTAAATGGAGCTCTGATGACTTGAAAAATTGGAACCACAACTGAAAAAAAACTGAAAAAAGAATGAAGAACAGACAAAATTAGAAAGATTTGGTGTTAAAAATGGAAAGGCAGACTACCTTGGATGGATTAATGATGACGATGAGAGCATAGTTTTTGCGCTGGTTCTTCCATCTGGAATGATAATAGAGATTTATGGGTTATAGAGGCGTGGTTGATCAAAATATCAGGGGCATATCGCCCTTTCTACATTGTGACGCACCTTCAGCCAAGTAGTTCATATTCGCCCTTCAGCCAATGACGACCTTGTGACGCACCTACTAATTCTTGTGCGAATTTCACATCGGAAAAAAAAAGAATCAACCCAATTTTCATCGAATTATTCTTTCCCTAACCTAATTTTGTCCATGCTCTGATCTACCGTTCGATGATGATTACCTTTCCATTCATTGCCAACAAATCTTCTCCTGAAAAAAAAAAACGAAAGTAGAGAGAAGAAAATTCAACAATGATAATTCCAAAAAAATACACGAATTCAAAGAGATCAATAGAATAGCACACTTGAGAGCAAGGAGAGGAACAGAGGCAAACTGAGGATTTGGTGATCGTTGAATGGAGAGGATGAAGTAGGATTTATAGCAAGAATGTTGGTTACAAATTCGAATAGAAATGCCGAACCATTAGGTTTGGGAATCCAAATCGTCTGGAAAAAAATGGAAAGAGAAAGATTAAATTGAAGTTAGGTAATGACATGTTTTTTTGTGGATTTTATTTGGTTCTTCTTCTCCCATATTCTGTCAACTTTCTTTTCCTTTGATTTTTTAATTTTAATTTTAATTTCTTCGTTTTGAAATGGGACATTTTAAAAATTAATTATATCACAATCAAGATGATTATATTTATTAGAATATAAATGGTTTACGGTTGTCTTTCTAATTTTATAACAGTTTTTGGTTCATGGAATATGTCTGGCGTGAAATAAATATGCCTCTTGGATTATTAATATTTTCAAGTGGCAGAAAAGTTTCTCTGGATTGTTAATATAAGGGATAATTTTTTTCCCACTTGTTTTCCTAATGATGCCAATAGACATTATTCTATACACGTAATCTTTGATGGTCTTTAATAAAGTTCATTTTGTTTAAAAAAAATTACAAGCAGTTACTTTTCTTAGTGGGTCGATAAGATGTGCATGTTCATGGCCACATTTAATAACTTCCTTTATTAATACATAAATTATATATAAAAAATGAGTAGGGAATGAATGACAAAATTGCCATCAACATAATAAGGAAAATATTTAAAGTTAGAGGGCAAAATAGGGAGATAAAGTTTCTTCTTATAGCCCATTTTATATATACTATAGATATAGATTATTTTAAGGATTATTATTTGAAGCCAACGTTTAGGCCCACCTTTATTATAGATGGTTAAATTTTAACCCTCACATTTTTAATATTACAGTGTAAAAAAGATTACTATTTGGATAATTTTTTCTTTTTAAAAAGTTAAATAAACTAATTGTCAAAAGAACTTTTTTTTAATAGGTTCAATGTATATAATAATATATTTTTATTGTGCTATTTATGTAAAACAAATTATTGGTTAAAATATTAATCACACTTCCCATTTTATTTGCAATCATCATCTTTTTAATGTCAATGTTGATGTATCTAGTATTCGTATGTATATATAATAGGCGAAAATTATATATAATGATGCATCAATATTGATCTACATATTTACACTCGGACCTATTGTCGCAACGTCATTACAATGCGGAGCGGTCGACGTCATCCCCGGAAGGATCTCTTTCGAGAATGCGGAGCGGTCGACGTCATCCCCAGAAGGATCTCTTTCGAGAATGCGGAGCGGTCGACGTCATCCCCGGAAGGATCTCTTTCGAGATAAGGTTTGAGCGTAGGGAAGGTGTTAGCACCCTACGACACCCGAGAGCGGTACCACATTTTATCATAAATAAATTATTCTATTATTTTATTTGGTCCAAGGAAAAAAAATATTTTTGTGTTTTGATTGAAATGTCTCATGTTAATTACCTTGTCTTACCACTATGCTAACCCACTAAGATGTTAACATTGTACTCTTTTAAAAAACAAAAGTTTTAATTTATTTTTTTAACCATAAAAAAAAACCTACGAATTTTGTTAAATTAAACAAAAAAAATAATTTTTTATGTATTTGGACGTTAAAAAGATTTTTTCAAGAAAATCTTTTATTTCTAATTAAAAAAAATTAATTTTACCTAAAACAAATTGATTTTTTCCAAAATCATACCCATCTCGTTTAAAAAAAGATTTCATTCCCCTTTTATAACAACTTAAACAACTTATTGTAAATTAGAAATATTAACAAGATATGATTTTATTTTAAAACAACTTTCTAAAAAACAATTTTTAAAATCCTCTATTTTTTTAAAATCCTTGCAGCAGAAAATCTCTTTTTAAAAATAAATAAAAAAATAAGAAAACGAAATTCATTAGAATACATGAAACAAAAGAAGAATAAATCTTATTAAAAGCTTTCCTAAAAAAGACCAGCTTTCCTAAAAAAGACCATGTAAATTTTAAAGAATCCAATTTATTTTTCAAACAAGATTTAGTTTATAGAAACTCTTATTATTTTTTCTAGCTTACAAAACTTTAATGCAAAATCTTTTTATTTAAATAAAATTAACTTTTTGTTTACTTTATTTAAAAATTATTTTATTTTACTTTAGGAAAATTTATTTACATTATTTTTCAAGACTTATTTTAAAAAATTTATTTTCTTTGAAAGGAAAATTTTGGTTTCTTTTTTTAAAAAGAAACTTTTTTTATTATTATTATTAAAAGAAGTGTAGGGGTATACTGTGTAGAGATTTTTTACCACCAGGCTTTTGTCCAAAACTGATGTCTTCGTCGCCTGAGCTCGTGGGTGTTAGAGTGGGTTGTTGGACTCTTCGTCGTCGTCGGTCTTTCACCGGAGAATGGTATCAAGGCAGCAATGGAGGTCGTGAGACGTGTCCTCTTGTATTCCCCCCAGACTTTCTTAAATACATACAGATGACAACGATAATATGGAAAGGGTAAAAGAGAGTTAGAGAAAAAGAAGGGAATGAAAGGGAGAGGAGGCCACATTAGAGAAAAAGAAGGGGAGTAAAAGAAGAGGAGGCCACGTGGCTTTCATTGGAAAAAATCAAAGAGGAAAAAAAAAACTGTTATTAAAAACAATGATTTAAATTAAAAACCTAATTTATAAAATAAAAGTAAAAAAAAAAATCAAATCAAATCAAATTCTTTTTAAAACAAAATTTATTTTTTTTGTTAAATTTAATTTAATTAAAACTTTACATTAAAACTTATAATAAGATAAAATATGTTATTTTTAATGAAAACAAATAAAATAAAATAAAATTTTATAATATAAGATATTAATGTTAATGTTAATAATAAAAAAAATAAAATTTGAGCCGGACCAAATGCGGTGTCTACACCTATGATAATTTATCTACCCTGATAATGATAAATATCTCGACGGAAATGAAGACGTTGAACTCTTAATTTAGAGTTCAACAAAAATATTGATAAAATGTCAATGTTGAAAGATATTTTAGAAAAGTAATAAAAATTTTAAGGACATATATTTAAATTAGTAAAAGAGTATTGGACACTTTTTTTAGCGATTTTAAAAATCCTTATTAGTAGAATCATGTGCATGTTTGTTATATTTGAATGATACTTGTGTTTATTGTGTTAGATTTTCCTCTAGATCATTAATTTAGATTTATATTAAGTAAAAAATACGAATTTGTGAGTTCAAATTAAATAAAATAAAACTATCCAGATAAACTAAGAAATACTTCAATGTGGGTTCAAAATAAAACAAAGTAAAAATAACTGACATAAACCAAGAAATACTACAAGTAGACCTAATCTAGAAGGCTTTCATCTCCATTTTCATGAAATTCCTCCAAGTTTTTCAAAGTCTTTGTGAATAACATCAAAAAATACGGAAAAAAATAGTTCCTAAGTGAACAAAAAATTAAAAAAAGTATATATGTATGTACATTTTAGTGTTGAAGCATTTCTTCTTAAAAAAGAAAAAAAAAATTAGTGTTGAACCAAGGGTACTTATAGTCATCTTAAAGGCGGTAGGGAGAGAAAAAGTAAAATATATATTATCTCAATCAAATAATGTATATTAACTAATCTCAACGAAATTCTAGTTTTAATTATAACGGAAATAAATCAAATTAGAACTAAATTTAAAAGGTAGATAAACCAACTTATATTTCAAGCAAAATAAATATTAAGGGAAGAGAAATTAATAAAAAAAAAACTCTGGAAATTGATAGAACAAGCTAAAAAAGTTTTCACTTTCTTCAAATAATCTACTTTTTCAAAACTTACTTTTTTTTAACCTAAAATCAGCTTTTTTTGACATGTCAGACGAGGCCAAATTATCATATTACCCTTAGTTTTTGAAAACATGAGGTGACAGAACTCATTCGAAAACTCCTTGTCCAAATTTTATGAGATAATGTTTTTGGAGGACTGTTTTAGAAATTTATTTACACAAATGTCTAAAATTGTCTAATTTACACTTTTAGATTTCTGTCGGTAGGATTTCATTTTAATTCCGATTTTACCATTATTTATTGTATTTACATTTATTATAGTTATTTGCTTTTTTTGAAATATAAAAGATTTAATTTCATAAACTATTATCATAATCTTTTAATTATCGTGGGCCTCATACTAATTTTCAATTTAAATCCCTTAATTCACTCATTCAACACCTTAACTTACCCAGTTGATTTTCTCTTAATTCACTCCCACATTGGTGCCCAATTTTCAAAGACAATTCAAAATCACATAAACATCTTTTGAAGTCTTGATAAACATATATCCGTATATTCAAAATCACAGTATATATCCACTTATATATCCGCATATATACATTCAAAATCACTGTAGTATATATCTGCATATCCGCATACAAGTTGAGTCATAAGATATATATTCACTTATATATCCGCATATCATTCAAAATCACTATATTATATATCTGCATATCCACATATATACAAGTTGAGTTATAAGATATATCCTAATCAAATCACTACACTATATATCCTCACCTATACAATATTTCACACCAAATCAGAAATTGAAAACATCCGTTGGAATGCAAACCTTTCAATTTGGAGATGAAGGGAGGCAAACGTCGGCCGGAGACGCAGGCAGACAGAAACGTTCGGAGAATAAGAACCAATGAAAATCTCTTTTCGAAGGCTGTTAGAGATGAAATGCTCTTGCGACACCGGAAAGGCTGTCGGAGATGAAATGCTCTTGCGACACCGGAGAGGAAGGCAGACGGTCGGAGAAGAGGAACGGACAGTTAGAGAAGAGGAACAGAGGGTCGGAGGAAGGAAAACTGATGGTCGGAGGAAGAAAAGAAAAACGAGGAAGAAGAAAGGGGTGGGTTTTGAAAATGGATGGATTTTTGGGGTTTTGAGATTTTTTAATTTTGGAAAGTATCATTAGCACATTTCAAGGGATTTGACCTCCTAATTTACCAATTCTAAATTTTAATAATTATTTAATATTGAGATGGATCTTAAGGATATACTAGTAATTTGTGTTATAGGTACCTAATTAGGAATTGTTTCATGACAAAAGTGTAAATTCTATATTTTTCCATCTTTTACATAATTATGATTTGTAAATAAATCATCTATGTACTAATCCCAAATTTTATTGAAAAGGTAAA
This sequence comes from Momordica charantia, assembly GCF_013281855.1. Lineage (NCBI taxonomy): Eukaryota > Viridiplantae > Streptophyta > Magnoliopsida > Cucurbitales > Cucurbitaceae > Momordica > Momordica charantia. Next base: position 28,862,650 of record NW_028275166.1, read on the forward strand.
AAAAAATTGGGTTCAATTAGTTCTCTTGGCCCAATAGCTATTGGGGAGCCATTATCCTATTTGGAGATAAAACAAGGGGTAACAACACATAGGGCCATTTTAAATCGGGGCACTTGCAAATATGGCAAAAAGTTTTAGTAAAAGAAGCAAAGTAGCAACCACATTTAATTTTTTCAAATATAGCATTTTTTTTCAGAAAAAACAGATGTCCAATTATAAAATTACAAATTCACCCTTTAATATATCTAATATATATCCGTAATATATCTGACCACTGATATATATATCTCTGACATATCACTGATATAATAATGATATACAATTGATATACTTCTGATATAACCATGATATCTACTAGGGGTGTACATCGAAACTGACCAAACCGGTTCGACTGATTGAAACCGACCGAACCGACGTCGGTCAGTCGGTTTCAATGACTAGTCGGTTGGCTGGCGGTCGATTTTACAATTTTCATAATTTCGATCAGTCGGCCAATCGAAAACCCCAATAACTGACCGAACTGACCGAAATATTCCTCTTTAAAAAAATTATTATTTTTATTAATATATATATATATAATGATTGATTTTTGTAGGGCTTAAAAACCCAGCCGCCAACCTCCCTTCTCATTTCTTTTTTCTCTCTCTCTCCTCTACTATTCTCTCTCCCTCTCCGTATCAGTTTCCCTCATGGTGTGGCCATGGCCGCCCAGACCATCGCATCGTCAACCCTCACCCCCATGCTCCCTCTCTCTCACTCACCTCGTCGCCTTGCCTCGTCTCGCGCCGCCGCACCCAGCCCCCATCACCCTATTTCAACCGCTAGCTAGCCCCCACCGCCCCGTTTCAGCCGCTACCCAGTCACAGATCGTCGCTTGAAAAACACGAAAGGTAAAAAAAAAAAAAGGGAGAGATCGGTCTGTTGACAACCAACCGACCGAACCGACAATAAATCGGTCGGCGTGAGCTTCGTCTAGCCGATTGGTCGGTTGCCCTTTTTGGAAACCGACTGTACGTCGGTCTGCGGGAGTTTTGGCTGGAAAACCGACCCGACCGAGTTACACCCCTAGTATCTACTCAACTTTCTACATGTCTTACCACTGATATACGTATGATTACCATTGATTTACCACGCTAATACAACGCATATATATGTGATATGTATCTAATTTACTATTGATATACAAATGATATACCACTGATATAACTATGGTATCTACTTATATAACTTATTATATTATTATATGATTTACCACTAATATAACACTGATATATATTTGATATACTTCTAATTTACCACTTATATACCTTTGATATATACTTAATATGCTTCTAATTTACCACTTTTATATGCTTCTAATTTACCACTTTTATATCTTTGATATAACCATTATATCTACTAATATAACTATGATACATGTGTGTTGATATAATACTATATCCAATTTTTTTTTTCAAATGAAAACAATGGTGCAAAATTTTTTATTTTTTATTTTTGAAATATAAAGTTATTATATAAAAAGTTTACGTGGACCATGCACGTCCAAAAAGACAAGTTAAAATTTTGATATACTTTATAAATTTAAAGAGTTGATATCTCTTATATTTAGTATCTAATTAATATTAATATTGCATAAATAGTAGTGATATAGTAATCAACATTATTGATAATATAAGTATATTATTCAACAAATTGAAATGGTAAACTAGAATTTAAGCAGTTGATATACCACTAAAAATTAAACATTTGATATACCTTACATTTATTATATCAGTTGCAAATATATTTACTATATCAATTGGAAATATATTCAGTATATCATAAATAAGAAATACATCAGCATATATTATATGTATAATACATACATTTGATGTATATCAATGGTATATCTGATAATGTATATCATGGGTACATCTGATACTGTATATCAGACTTACATCGGATGTAAATTAGATATAGATTGGATGTATATCATATATCAAATCTATATCTGATATCAGATATAGATATACATCAAATATAGATCAGATATTATAAGGGTAAAATTGGAATAATAAAAATTTCGAAAATAAAAATTCAAATATTTTGTTATATTTGAAATTTTGAAAAGTTGATGACATTTTTTGAAATACATAAAATAATTTTTGCTACCTACTATAATTACCCTTTTAAATATGCAATTTCAAAAAATGGCCAAACAACTTTCAATTTTGAAGAATGGCTAAGCTAAGAAGATCTCTACTCATTTTTTAAGTACAAAATTTCCCCTCATGATTTTAAAATAAATATATTATTTTCCCTCTTTTATAGGAGAATCATACTTATATTTTTTCAAATTCAAATATTGTACCAACAGTAGAGTTATACTAACAAATTTAAGGAATAAATATTAACTAAACTAAAATCTAAAACAAAAATGTAAGAAATTCATAACTGAAAATTATACTAAAAATGTAAAATTTTAACAATAAAATCATTATTGAAAATGATACGGTGCAAATACAGCGGTGGTGAGCACATGAACAAATACGACGGCGAGCACATGAACAAATACGGTGAGTACATGAACAAATATGGTGAGCACACATGAACAAATACCATGAACACACATGAACAAATACGGTGAACATATGAACAAATACGGTGAACAAATAATATGAACAACAAATAAGATATGTTTTTAATACACTTTACCTCAGCATATATGCCTCTCTCCTCTACCCTTTGCCACGTGCCGCCCTACTTTCAACCAACTCTATCGCTGTGCTGGTTGCCCCATCGTTGTGCCACCCCACTTTCAACCAACTCTATCACTGCATCGCCCGCCCCACTGTTGTTCCTCACTTGATTTCGTCAACTAACAAGATCTATCTTCCTCAATTGATTTTCTCTTCCCCTCGTCAACTAGGCTCCCATTGTTTCCCTCTCATTTATCAAGCTTTTCTCGAGATTTCAGCAACAGAACGGGAAGTGGTTTAGGAAAGGACTTTCGAATCGGATGCGCTCGCCCAGCGAGAAAGGCCCTGACCCTGCCAACCAAGTCCAAATCAAAAAGAAAGAAGAGAACGAAAGGAGAAGAGAACTTCGTATTTTGGTAATTCTCTAGGAGTCATGTTTAACCTTGAATGCTATTAATAAATTCTACAGCAATAGTCCCTCCTCGGACTCGGAAAGTAATAACGAAAATGGCTATGATCGTGCGTGTTGTCTCCTTATTTTTTGTAAATTCTTTATCTATATAAGTAATTTTATAGTAATAGTGGTTGGAAAAAAAGAAAACTAGAATAAAAAAGATATGGAATCTAGGAGAGTTCAGGTAAGTTGAGATTTTTTTTTGCTTTTAAAGATAATGACCAAATAAGACGGGTAAACGGGTAAAAAAACAAATATGCAAAAGAGTTAGAAAATTAGAAATAGATATTTTTTATTATAAAACGCCATTTTTCAAAATTAGGTGACAACCATAGACACCCACCATAAATTCTTAGAAAACAAAGTACATGTCTCCTCTGCAATTATGGAGTCAATTAATGAAATATTATATCATATATTATTGAAATTAAATTAGTGTTTAGTGTCGTGGTCATCTCCCCCCTTAAATTGTACTCCTTCCTTCGTGTCTTAGTAAAGGTGTATAATATATCAAAGAAATAGAACCGATCGAACCGGTATCGGTTGATCGATTTTAAAACTACGTTGGTCGGTTGTCGATTTTTCTTGATCGATCGGTCGGTCCATGAAAAGAAAAGAGTAAAACCAACCAACCGATCCACATTCTTATATAAATAAAAAAAAAACAAATAGTTAATTAAATGGTCGTTTAGTAGTTGGTACTGGTAGAAATCAACCACACGTGCAGAGGCGCCTGAGAAGATGTGTTTTGAGTGTTTGTTATTATTTTCTTATTTTTGAATATTTCAACTTATCTCTCTCCCATGAAGCCATGGCAGACAACAAAGGCTCATCGATTCACTTGAATTAATTGATTTTTGTTATATTTATTTCTTTTATTTTAAAATTTCATTTTTGTTTTTTTTTTTCTTTCTTTCATTCCCACAGTTGTCTCTCTTTAAATTAGGCTCGTCCCTTTCTACTAAAATCGAGTTCACTCCCGCACCCGCTACTGCCATAAAAATTATTTGAAAAATTAGTCGGTTTGTTAGAAACCGATTGAAAGCCAGCGAAGTGGGTCGGTCGATTTTCATTTCTAGAAACCGACCGTGAATCGATTGGCATAGATTTGGACCCAAAAATTGATCTGATGGATCCATATATACCACCTCTACCATTGGGATCAAATCTCAGCTTAACCATTTTTATTTTTTATTTTTTTAAACATACTTGCGCCACGGACCACTATATATTTTTCGTTCCATATCTTCACTATTTTTTTTATTGGTCGTCCTCCATATTTAAACATTGTTTTTTATTCTTTAAAATTTTAATAATGACACTTTAGTGGATAAGAATTAGGAAAATATATATTTAAAAGACACTTTTTATTTCTTGAGATTTAGAAAATATTTAAATTTTGTTCTTTAATTTTAGAAAATATTTTAGTCTATTTTAGTTTTTTTTTAATATTTTTGTTAAAAATGAAATATGATTTTTCATTTAAAATAGGTAATTTTAACTTTTATATTTAATTAAGAAATTTTAACAAACTATGTCTGATTAAGTTCATATTGTAGATTGTATTTCTTTTAATAAATTTAAATTCATAATCCTGTCATAATTTTTATATCTCCCATTCAATTTCTTGTAGTTCCAAAAAAAAAAAATCCACAAAATTTACTAATTTAATAAAAGTTAAGTTTCTCAAATTATGTTTGATTAACTACAAATCCATCGTTAAATAATTCTGCCAAAACTTGTAAATTTAAGCAAAAATAAAATAAAAAACTTCTACTGTCATTCCTGTCTAAATTCTATCAATTTCATACCAAAACATAGGGTTTTTTTTACTCATTTGATACCTATGAGAAAATTTTTATCAAATGAATAGTAAACTTTGCAACATCTTTTAAGTTTAAGGTGAATTATAAGATTTATCCATTCAAGGGTAAGGTTTAACTTTGTACACGTTATCAAGTTCAGGTTTAAAATTGATATTGTTTCATTATCCTTACATGTATTTGTTCTTCTAACGTAAAGTTCTGTATCCGTCATTGCCAGTGCCCTATCTTTCGAAGCTAGTACCCCACCTATATTCACAATAAATCTGGCCTTCAATGATGGTTACAAAAATATATAAAAAATTTAAAGAAAAACATGAAAGAAACAATGACGGACATAGAAAAAACGCACCAAAACTAAACTATATATAGTTTTCAATGACGATCAAAGACAAGCATTGTTTGTTAGATTTAATTTGATGATTGACCAGCATTAAAATTGGCTCTTAATTTCTTTAACCTTAATTTTAATTTAAACCCATAACCTTCCCAAGAAATAGTAAGCAAACTCCAGCGTCAACGAACTCTAGCAAACCCACGATGTTCGACAGACCCTCTTCGAACGGCAACTTCCTAGTTGTGATTTTGTTGGTTTTTTTTATCTTTAATCTCAAATTAATTAATTAATTAATATTTCAATGATAACAAATCTGATCTAATTTATTGAAATATTAGTATTTGAAAGCATTTAGATCGTACGACTCAAAATAACGATCTTAATGCATCTAAAATCACTTAAATCGAAGCATGAAGAAGTTACAATGAAACAAATTCAAAAGGGCACTAAAAAAAAAAAGACCAACACCTTCACGCGCACGCGCGCTTGTGCCCCCCACGTGCCTGCGCGGCTTCAGTTTCTCCGCGAAAGTCGGTATTTCCTCACTTGCGCGCATGGGTTTACTTTTGTGCCTTTTGGGAATTTTTTTTTACCAATTTTCTTTTCCGTTTTTGTCCTTTCCCCAAGTTTTGATCTCCACCTTTGATATTAACCCATTGTTGTTCAAAATTTGGGCAATCCTCTCTCAATTTTCTTGAAAACTTCCCCCAAAATCTCAATTGTTCATTCCCTCTAGCAGCTTCAATTTTTTGTTTTAGTTTCATTAGAGAGAAATCTTATTTTGAGAGATCTTCACCTTTTTATTTTTATTTCTTCCCACCACTTGAGAACTTTTATTCATAGGAATTTTTCTTGCAATTATGAGAGCTTGTATTTGTTCATCCACTCTTTAAAAAGGTTTGTGAGATTTGTGCTCTAATTTTCAATTCTTTGTAAGTATTTGCTCTAGAGCCAAAAATTAGAAACAAATGTAATAGCTTATTTATTAATCAATACCATACAAAGAAACACCTGATGAGAAATGATGGCACTCATAATATTTTTTTCACATTCCCTACCCACATAATATGCAAGCTAATATTTTGGCCAAGTTAACGAGACTATTGAATATTTTCGTTGTACTTTTAATTATTTATTTGATGCGAAGAACATTTCTAAGACTATAAATCAACAAAATGCTTGTAGCTCGAAGAAAGAAAATTTTATCGAACTTTGAAATTTCAGATCTCTATTTATGGTCGAACAGGAACTCAACAGAAAAAAATATTATATTGATTGTTAGAATTGTTCTCAACAAAATTTCTTTTAATGTAGGAACGATAGAATATCGAACCTCCCACCATGGTAAAAGAACTAAGAGGCATGTTTTAACTACTGAGCTAATCCATTATACCCAACCATTTTCATTATAAACAAATTGGACTCTTAAATTCCTATGCGAGAAAGGATCTTTCCATGAAGGCAAAAAAATGTTTGAGGCCTAAATTTTGAGAGAAATATGATTTTGGTACCAGGAAAAATAATATCCTTTTTCTCTCTTTAATTACCTCCATGCTCTGATCTCTTATAAAATTCTGAGAAAATATCATTTTGGTCCCTAAATTTTAAGTTCAATTTTTATTTGGTCTAAAATTTTAAAATCTTACACTTTTTGTCTTTAAAGTTTCAATAATTCTTCATTTTGGTCTGAGAAATGAACATAAACATAACTATCAGTAAACTGACCAAAATAGTATAATTGAAAAATCTAAAAATTCAAAAAACAAAAGGGATAGGGAGACAAGTTTATGTGGTCTTAAACAACCCAAAGGGAGGAAGAGTTCCAAGATACCTGGAGACCCAGACTCCAAATCTAACCCAAACGGTCTAACCCACGGGGCGAACCTCAACCGAAAACTCCTCGAACTAGTAGTAGTGTAGTATCCTAATGGGAGTAGTTAATTATGGTATAATATTTTGAGAAGTGAGGCTTTAATACCTTCTTCTGTGGTTTCTACTTGTGGAGGAAGCCCAATGACCAGATCTTGCAATGTGATATCATTTGAGTTGCACATGGTGGCATGGTGGACCTTCAACTCCAAGTCTCTAAGGGCCTCCATTAGCCTAGCCACTGCATAGCTCATATTCTTTGTCTGAATTCTCACCACTGCCCGATCCAATCCTATAATCTTCACTTCAACTTCCACTTCCATCACACTCTTTTTTGCTCCCGATGTCGCTTCGTCCTCTGGATTGGATTTCTTGACGTCTAGATGAGACTCCAAGTCCTCCATCTTGACTTGGAGCTCGTTGATGTATGAAACAGCGTCAGACAGAACAGCCGCTTCGCTATTGTCGCTATTCGAAGCATTGGGGAGTAGCGAGCGGAGGGAGGAGAAGTGGTGGTTGAGCTTCTCCCGCCGCCGCTTTGCCTCGGCATGATCATTCCCAGCTCCTTTGTTCATCCCTTCTTTCTCCAGTTTGGAAGAGGAAAATTGAGAGGTTTAATTTGGAGGTACTCTCCACGGCTTTGTCCAACAAAACCTGATTAAGAGTTGTGCGATCGATTACATGTGGATAAGAGACATTTTCACATCCACCCTCATTTTAAACGTGCTACTCAATATTGTGTCCTTCAGAATGTTTTCTTAATTTTGTTTGGAGTTTACCATTTTCTAGAGTTTTAGATTTTATTTTCGATGGAAAAATATTATTTTCTCATGTGTGAGAGGATTAATATTGTCCTCACTACAATTAAATATTGAGAGAAATATAAAAATAGAAACTTTTTGAAATAAAATACTTGTCTCTATACTGATGAGTGTTGGAAAATTTAAACAAATCCTAATTCATGATTATTCTAAAATAAAAGTCATAAAATTACACAACAATAAGTCTAAGGATCTAAGCATGGAAGAAAACCAAAATCTATAAAGAGACTAGAATTACCTTGAACAATTAGATAGATTGACCATGATCTGCAAGAAGTTGTGTGTTTGTGGTCTTCCTCAACTATACAATCCAGACCAAATATGGGCAATACTCCCTGTTTGATGGGGAACAGGAGCTCAAAAAGCATAGTGTATTGGGACTATAACCATATATTTATAGGTTAATCCTACGGTTTCCCATAACCCCTAAGATTAATGGGTTGGTTTCTACTCAGCAAGCCACACCACTAAATGAGAATTCATGCGCCCATAATCAAGCCATTAAATAGCCCAAATATAATTGCTCTTTAATTTGTTACCCACATATGAATTAATTATTAAATTAATTCTAACAATGAGAACTAATCTTGTGTTAGAAACCATTAAATGTTTGACAATATTTGATCCGGTATGGAGGAGTATTTTACTTTTTAAAAAAATAATGAGTTGTCAATTTTTTAATAGTAGCGAGTTCTAGTCCACAACGATAAAAAGCTAAGTATTTTTATTTTTCATGATTCTAAATGGGTCATTTTTGGGTCATTCTCTTTTTTTTTTTGGGTTGGGAAAGTGTCATTGTAATGGAATTAATCAACTTAGAGACTAAGGATAAAAGGGTAATGTTTTCATTCATACTTTCTGTGTATTTCAATGTATTGCATTTATAACCAACCACTAGGGTTCTTGGGAAAATAAATGCTAAACAATAATAACATTAACTGTTTGATGGATAATTCTAGAACTGCTGAGTTGTTCTTTTGAGCTGGACTATCGAGGTGGAGTCCTTTGACCACGTTGACTGCCTTTCCTTAAAATACTCCCTTCAACGAGAGGGGAGTTCAACAACCACCGAGTTTGGATCGCAGGTAGTAGAATTGAGAATGTCTAAGCGATTTTGTAAGACAATCAACCAACTGATCAGTTGAAGGAATGTAGCGGACAATAAGAATGCCTCAAAGCACCTGATCTCGAACAAAGTGTACATCAATTTCGATGTGCTTGGTACGAGCGTGAAACCCATCACTAATATTATCACACCAAAGGATCATAGTCGAATGAATTGGAATTCCAAGTTCACACCAGAGTTGTCGAAGTCAGATAATCTCAGTGGAAGCATGAACAAGGATGCCATGATCTTCAAACTCCGTACTAGAACGAATAAGGGTCTGGCTTCTTAGATGACCATGAAACAAGCGTATTTCTAAGAAACACGCAATAAGCGACAACTGACTTTCTATCATCAACATTTGAGGCCCAATTAACATCCGAAAGGCAGTGATGGAGAAATCATCACTTGGACAAATCAGAAGCCCCATAAATTTAATAGCACTAAGAAGGAGGCGTTTGGAACCAACTCCATACTATCTTTAACATAATTTGACCCAAATAAAAACAAATTTATTAAACCCCGAAATAAAACATCAAATATCTACTAAAAGTAGTGCCACAAGGATTATAACCATTTTCTTAAATAAAAAAAAAATCCACCAAGTCAACTCTACTGTTATACGTAGGGGTGTTCACAGGTTAGGTTGGGTCGGATTAGGAGGGGTTCTGAGACCAATCCAAATTTTTGGGTCGATCTATAAGAATCATCGGGTTTGAATTGGATGGCCAACCCAACCCAGTATTTTCGGGTTGGGTTATCGAGTTACTTTTTTTTTTAATTTTTAATTTTTAATTATCATGGTTACGATGGGGAGCTAGGATTAAAACTAAATGGACAACAGATTAAGATATAAAATGGAAGGCGATGATATGAAAGCCTTAAATGGAGGACTAGGATTAAAACTAAAGAGAGAGCTAACATTGAAGATAAAGATATTATTATATATTTATAATTAACAAAAAAAATATACATATATACATAAATTCGGGTTAGGTCAGGTTGACCCGATTTTTTTAAAGTTAAACCCAAGACCAAATGAGTTGGGAAAATCACAATCTAACTCAACCTCATTAACTCAACCTCATGCTTCATCTAACCCAACCTAACCCTTCCTAACCCTTATGGTTTGGGTTGAGTTCGTTAAATTTGTTGGATTGTCGGGTTATTTGAACACCTCTAATTGTGCGCATTTCACCATCTTTTCCAACATAACTAGTATTAGAAATTCATATTTCAACTTCTTTTCAAAACCAGATATCCTAAATGCACTTACCAAATTAAGAACTTGTTTTCATATTTGTCCTCAACATTGAATGTCGTACATTCAAAGGCAAGATTTTATCCCCTAATTTTGGAATAACTATCATAATATTCGTCAATCTGAAAACCAAGATTTTATGAAAACAGAGTTTACAAATCAACATCAAAACATTCCTCAATCCTCAATACCTAGGTTATTCACAAAAGTACTCATCCACACTGCAAGATTTGCAACAAGAGGAGAAAACACAGTATGCAGGAGATAATGTTAATGTATAACCAAATACATTTGAAATAACCAGTTTTCGCTCCATCTCAGATTAATTAAACCTCATCAGCAACCGTTTGATCCCCTCGAAATCCACTGAATAAATTAAAACGCACCCCATAGATCATGATATTCAAGAGAACTCTAAATACCCTACTTTACATTACTGGCAAACTATCATAGGTTTGCCTCCAATTTAGTAAATGATTATATAATGTCAATGAATCACATAGTCGCATAACATTTCAGAAATTTCCTTCACATCTTCTCTATGATGGTTAGAAATATATTAAGGAAATGATATTTATGAAATAATAGACAGACATTTAATTTAATTAATCAACAAAATAGAGAGATAAGAAAACCTATGAATTATAGATTGAGACACGTTCTAAGATGTGCCCCATTATACTCAGTTATTTGGCACTTGGTCGGAACATATAACAATCCTTCAAGAAGTCTTGTGTAGCAGTTAAGTTCTTGTACGAATCCCCGACTACTGCTTGTATGCTCAAAATCATAAAACTCAAAACCAAAACAACTCTATTGGAAATACTGTATATCCTCCACTTACACTGTGAGATGATGTTCATTTATAAGGGAGCACTTCCTTTATTAAGGAGTCTACCTTTAACAAGTTCGAGCTACTCCTTCCAAATAGAGGAGTAAAGCAAAATTATATAATAAAACTAAAATCTTTACAATTTGTTACTTGGATTGTTCACAAATTGATTTTGTGCGCGAGAATGTTCTCTGGAAAGGCATCAACCGGTTCAACAGCTCGCATATTACAAATTACAAACCTTTCACTGTAAAATGCAGCCATTTTTCTTAGGTTTTCTTAAGTCTTTCATTTTCTCTTCATCATTTTCCCAAGCTCTAATTAAATTCCAGCTTGTTCACTACCGTAAACCAAATTCAGTTCTAATGAAAATGCTTTCTATCGAGAATTCAATCCTTGTTATTTTCTTTTCCATTTCTACGATGAGCTAAATTTATGTACCATCCTTCTACGAATGTAATAGCATATTTATTAATTTGTACTGCATACAAGGAAACACTTGTCTTAAAAACAGATAGACTAGAAAAGATGACACATATAATGTTTTTTTTAACATTTTCTGCACAAGAAATGATATTTTGGCCCAGAGTTAATACTTCTATTTTCTCATGGTACTTTTAATTGTTTGTTTGATGTGAAGAAATTTCTTAGACTAAAAATCAACAAAATTCTTGTAGCTTGACGAAATAAAATTTTGTCAAACCTCGAAATTTCAGTTTCTACTGATGGTTGAACAAAACTTACCAAAAAAGAATATTGATTGTTAGAATTGTACCAACAATTTTTTTAGTACAACAAAGTTAGGAATAAGAGAAGAACCTCCGACTTCTATGAAACAACTAAGATGCATGCATTTAACTGTTGAGCTAGTCCTTTATTATAAACAAATTGGACTCTTAAATTGGCATGCGAAAAAGCGTCTTTCTATCAAGGTAAAAATTGTTTGATGTGTAAATTTGGGAGAAATATCATTTTGGTACGTGGAAAAATAATATCTTTTTTCTCTCTCTACCACACTCGTCTAATATCTCTTATCAGCAATCTCACCTAAAGGCCTGAATAAGTCAGGTCAAGGGTGGAACTCTTCTTCGGAGAGAGAAGTTGCTCGCCCAAGCTAAAAAGTAAAGCTCTCTAGATTTCCACTATCTACAGAGATAGAATAGATCTTTTCATGGATACCCTTGGATACATTCATCACATTGATTCTTAGTTTTTGGGCTAAAAAAGTTCGTCGATTCTTGCTATTTTTCTCAAATGTAGGTTCTATGAGGCTCACTCAGAAGCAGATGTTCTGTCGAGAGTTTGGATTGCTCCACCTAAGTCGAACGAAAAATTGTAGAGAAAATATATATCATTTTCGTTTTGGTCCCATAAATAAACATAACTATTAGTAATCCTAATGAAAATAGTACAATTGAAAAATGTTAAAATGCAACCAGCTAAATTGGACAAAACTGAGGTTATTGATTTATTTATAAAATTGAAACTTATACAATTTTATCCATTGCATAAAAGAGGCACAAGTTTATCAGTCGCCAGATGGCTAAAAAGAGTGAGAGACAAATTTATGTGGTCACCCAGATGGAGGAAGGGTTCCACGATATCTCGAGAACCAGACTCCAAAATCTAACACAAATAGTCTAACCCCATAGGGAACCCCAATCAAAAACTCCTCGAACTAGTAGTAGTGTAGTACCCTAATGAGAGTAGTTAATTATTGCATAATATTTTGAGAAGTGAGGCTTTAATACCTTCTTCTGTGGTTTCTACTTGTGGAGGAAGCCCAATGACCAGATCTTGCAATGTGATATCATTTGAGTTGCACATGGTGGCATGGTGGACCTTCAACTCCAAGTCTCTAAGGGCCTCCATTAGCCTAGCCACTGCATAGCTCATATTCTTTGTCTGAATTCTCACCACTGCCCGATCCAATCCTATAATCTTCACTTCAACTTCCACTTCCATCACACTCTTTTTTCTCCCGATGTCGCTTCGTCCTCTGGATTGGATTTCTTGACGTCTAGATGAGACTCCAAGTCCTCCATCTTGACTTGGAGCTCGTTGATGTATGAAACAGCGTCAGACAGAACAGCCGCTTCGCTATTGTCGCTATTCGAAGCATTGGGGAGTAGCGAGCGGAGGGAGGAGAAGTGGTGGTTGAGCTTCTCCCGCCGCCGCTTTGCCTCGGCATGATCATTCCCAGCTCCTTTGTTCATCCCTTCTTTCTCCATTGGGGAAGAGGAAGAGGAAGATTGAGAGGTTTTTGAGGTACCACGGTTTTCTCCAACCTATCCTTGTGAAGAGTTGTGCGATCGATTACAAATGGACAAAAAAAAATTTTAATATGTCCCGGATTTTAAGCGTGCTATACATTGTGTCCTTGAAATGTTTTTTTAATTTTATTTTCACTTTACCCTTTTCTGGATATTTACATTTTATTTTATGGAAGAGTACTTGTTGAAAATCAATATTGTCCTCACTATCATTAAATATTTTGATAATTAAAAGAGAAATACAAAAACAAAGATTTTTTAAAGAAAAAAAATATTCGACTCCTTACTCGAATCTTGTTTTTGCGATCATTAAATATTTGACAATTAAGATAGAAAATTTAAAAAAACAAAGACTTTTTCTAAAAAGGATAATGATCAGTCAATTTTTCAATAGTGGTGAACGATAAGAATGGGCGGAAAGGGCCAAATATCTCCTTTTTTTCAAAAATAATGAGTTGTCCTTTTTTTTTAGCGAAGACAAGATTTAGTCCTCATAAAAAGCCAAATATACTTTTTTTCATAATTTTAAATGGGTCATTTCTTTCTTCTTCTTCTTTCTGTTCTTTTCTTTCTTTCCATTTTTTTTTTCCTTTTTTGTTGAGAAAAAAAGTGTTATTGTAGTGGAATTATGGGTATATATGGTCTTTTTCCCTATTACCTAGAAATGAAAAGTTGTTTTAAATATTGGTATGGATCCTTTTGTTTGGTCATCTTGATGGTAAGAATGTAGGAATACATTTTGTTCTCTAGAATTTCTTTTATTTTTAATTTTTTGGTGTCGGCACGACATAAGTCTTAAATTTCTTCTTGTTTTTTTTTTCTTTATGGATGAAAACGATCTTCCAAATTTTTTGTATGGTGTGCTAAATATGTTGAAGTTTAGCTTAAGAATTTGATACTTCTAGTTATTTATTTAACAAGACACACATAGTTACAATCTTTGTAAATATATAAAAATATAAATGTTTATTTATTTAATACAACACAATCGGGAGATATGGGGGACCGAACCTCTAACTTCGAGAGAAGGAGTATATGTCAATTATCGTTGAACTATCAACTATGCTCATGTTGCCATCTTTGTAGACATATTTGATTTTGTGGTGATGCAGGGGATAAATTTTGTGATAATATATACCTAATTTTCTAGGTTTGCTCGTGATGTTAGTAGTAAAATAAATATTATTTATATACATTCAAAATGGTAGAAGGCCCATAAATAATGCAGAATTATTTGATAGCCATTTGTGATTATCAATGTTAGTGATAAGTAATTAATCAGATGAATGCATCATTAATGTATAATTAAGGAGGAGTCACGTTGGCATAATTCTAGTTTATTGGTAAAATTATTTGGACTTTTTTTTATTAATCATAATCATTGTTAAAAATAAACGTACTTACTTTTTTTGGTAAAAAAAATTATATTTTTTCTTCTGTGACAATTTTAATATCTAAGCCTAAAATTACTAATTTCGAAAAAAAATCAATTAAATAAATTGATAATTGCAAAAAAAAAAATCATTTTTTAATGATTTAATTTCAAAATTAGAATATAATTAATTTTGCATATGAACATATTCAACTAATTGGGACATTATTTCTTAAATTTTTATTTTGGTTCAACAAATGTTGGGTGATAATCGAATCTTCAACCTTTATAGAAAGTAATAGTGTCTTATTTGTTCGCAAGTAATTAAAATATTAGTAACATCCTTAAAGATCATAAATTTAAACCTTCAATATTTCATTTAAATTATAATTGGTTTTAGAATAATGTTAGAATTAATATAAATGAACTAAATTTACCCAATTCATCAGCCTAAACTTTTGGGTCGAGTGATTATTCATCCTTAAGAAATAATAAATTAATTTTTAGATTTGAAGATCAATATGCGATACGTTTAAATTATTGAATAAAAATGGATCCAAAATGTTTGGTGAAATGTGTGATAGTAACAAGTTTAGATCTAAGTTATTAAAACTCATACAAATGACAAATTAAATAACTAAAAAATGCATACAGATACAAAGAGAGTGAACTGATTGAAAATTGAAAGATTAATTTAGGCTACAGAGTTATTATTATTATTTTTATTTGTTTATTATTATTATTATTTTGTTTGCAATGGACAATTTTAATTATTAAAAAATAGTTTATTTTCGTACTAAAAAAGTAAAAAAAAAAGTTTACTGCCAAAGGTCAGCTTTCTCGTGAATAACGTGGAAGATCAACTTGATAAGATCAAGATGTTGTGATGATTTTCCTCCAAACAATTTTTCCTTCTAGAGTTATCCGGATAATTAAGTCAATTATACAACATCAAAAGATACAAGGAAAGCGATAAAACCACACAATATAAATATATTGTTTCAACCCAATAGTTTATGGGCTACGTTCAGTCTTCCGGTCAGATACGGATTCCACTATAATTAGATTAGATACAAGCACCCACAGATATTCGTTCTCTACAGATCCCAACAAAAGTCTCATAGATTCTAAGTATTTAACACAATGATACTTAGTTATATGAATGAAAACACCCACATAATAATCGAGAATAAATTATCCTAAATATCGATCTTGATCTGTCCTTTCTATATACTGCCAACCCGAGCCATTGCCACAAAATTGCTGCCAAAATCCCAATCAAAATCGACTGCAAAAAGAAGTTTAAAACCCATGACTTACCCTAAAAGAGAAAAACAGAGGATATTTAAGTTATTGTCCAAGCAGTGAGAAACTACCTATGTTGTAGCGTCAATTACACCCTCGTGCGCCTTTATTTTTATTTTTATTTTTCCTGTTTTTCTTTGGCAGCACCACGGTGCTATCCTCTCGGTCAGAATGGTCCTACAGTGCCCAACGCTCGATTTCATTCCTTCGATGTCCCGACGTGATACCAACTCGACCAGACTCAACTCTAGCTCATTCCAATGTCGATTTGGTTCTACCAATCCCAACTCAAATAATAAAGGTAGTACCTATACATAGAATAAATGAACTATAAATTTTGTAGGTCAAGAAGTAATCAACTACCACTCTTGAGCGCAAGTTAGTTCCTTTGTCTAATTGAGCAAAGTGTTTTTCAATGACCTTTGTTATCGAGTAGATCCAAGATGCCATTTGTTGTAGCTCCCTTTAAAATTTAGCTTGGATCTAAATTTTGAAAAATGAAATGACAACTTTCATAAATCTAAATACTTAATTAGAGAATAGTCTTTTTCTTTTCTAAAAAATAACCACTGCAAATTAATAGCTAAAAACAATCCAAAGTCATCCTTGAAGATTAGGCGCTGGTCATATTTTTTTAAATGTCAAATGTCTTCATTTTTTTCGGTTAAAAGAATTGTGAACAATCACAAGTTTTTACTTCTTGATTTTTATTATTATTTTGCGGCTATTGAGGTCAAGTTTTAATTGAATATTTGTTTTTTTTTTTTTTTTTGAGTTATATACGTAGTTTTAACCTGATTCTAACGTTAATATGCTTTTTTTAGGAATGAGGAAAGAATCTCAAAAAATCGATCCGATCCATAAAAATCGATCGAACATGGTTCGGTTGGTTGGTCTAATGAAACTTTTGGTCAAAACTGAATTTGTAATCTACAAAATCGACTAAAAGTCAGTCGGCCTAGTCGGAATAATGATTTTCCGATCGAGTGGACCAAATTCTAATAATTCATTAAGAAAGATAAATACTATTAGTTTTAGTAAGTGGCTGGCTGACTGTATTTAATGCAAGCATAGAAAACCTTTTTTTTTTTTTTTTTTTAATTGGGTTTCTCTTTTAAAATTTTTTTCAAAATTTTTCTTTCTTCTCAGTTCTCACACCCCTCCATTTTTCTTTCTTTCTTTCTACCATTTTTTCCTTCACCAGCGTCTGTTTCACTCCACTCACTTTTGCCTCTTTCTTTTCTTTCAAGTACTTCTTATTCATCGTTTACTCGTAATTTACTTAGTTAAATCAAAAAATCGATCGATTGGTCGATTGGTACAATAAAGAGAACAAAAATTTGTCAGTTTCCATTATTTAGAAACCGACATAGTCTGTTCAGCATCGATTTTGGCCAAAAACCGACCTCGACCGATCGATTGATCCTAGTAGTTCTTTTAACACAATTGTATTTCGTTTGCTCACGATGTCACAAACAATTATCTTTTAAAATGACAATTACTAACATGTCAATGTAGTACTTCACCCAAAAGACTCAAAAGAATACTATAATACATGAGAAATCCTACCTGAAATAATAGAATATTTTAAACCTTAGTTATGATGCAAAAATCAAGAGTTCTTAGTGAATATCACGTCTCGTGATCTAAAAAAAAATCAATATTATAAGTATATTATGTACTACTTATTTATTGTCTGCCACGTCACTATTAAGGACCAGGACCAATTATGTAAAGTCTAATAATATTAAAGAATAGTTTATAAAGGAAAATTAAACCAATAGATATAGAGAAATGTGAGTATGTAGCACGGTAGTACTAGAAAATTATAATTTACCGGTGGATGAACATGGTAACATTGTCTTGATCTTATAACTTTTTTTATGGATTGGCCAATAGATGATAAAGTTCATCTTCCACGTTATTCACGAGAACACGTGACCTTTGTGGATTGCACATGCCTCTTTGACAATAATTAAATTCTTTCGTACTAATTAAAGTTTTTTTTTTTTCTGAGCAAAATAGTTAAAATTGTATACCATATTAACCTGTCATTTTTCAATCAATCCACTCTCTTTATAATTTATATGCATTTTTTAGTTAATTAATTTGTCATTTGTATGGATTTTAATAATTTATAACCAAGCTTGTTACTATTACACATTTCACCCGATATTTTGAATCCATTTTTATTAAATAATTTGAACATAAAACATATTGATTCATTTCTTAAAATTAATATATTATTTTAAAACTAATTATATTGGTTGGTAATTCACATGCATCTCCAAAATTGTGAGTTCAATCTTTCATTCTATATGTTATATTCACGAAAAAAGAAAAAAATTCAACCATACGTAAATTTTTAGAAGTGTCGAATATATTAAAATTGTGATTTTTTTTACTTCAAAATTGTGATATTCAATGGTCTCGATTAATTATCTCAAACCAGCTTTATCTACCTCTGTTATCTTCAATTATTTATTTTCTTCTCAACTTTTCACTTTATTATCATATATCCATGCCCTTCGTTAGACTTTTAAAGTAGTTTTGGTGGGTATATATTTGTCCATCCAGGAATTTTATTGAAGGGCACTAACAATAAAAAAAAGTATAACATCAAAATATTCATAGATTCATAAATGAACTAATTGAATAATATTACAACTATTACCTACCAAGCTTTCGTTATCTAAAATTGATATATATGATAATGTTATTATCCAACTTATTAAATAAATATTTATTAATATATGCTATAAACCTATCGTTCATTCATTGATCTCTCAATTAATTACGCAATCGAGTTTTCACAATAAATATTCAGGACAGAAAATGTTTTCTCTACAGTAGCTATTACAACAAATAAAATTAATGTTAATATGAGCAATCAATAAACTATGAATATATGTTATCTCGGTTTATCATGACCATTTTAATTTCAAGATCACTTATGCATTTCAGTTAAACAAACTTGATAAACTAATATTTGAGCCAACGCTAATAATATAATTTTGAAGTTGATCATGAAACATAGAGAGTTTAATATATCAACATTTTTATGGATATATCCATGCTTCCATGGATTCGACATCAACATGAGGGGTGAATCGACATTTCCATCATAGTACAATAAAATCGACACAATATGAAAAATATCAACAAAATATCACTAATATATATTATATTAATATTAATTATTTTAAACTAATTTAGAAATGGAAAAATGTTTATTTGTTTATTTACATATTTTTTACGATTTTTTTAATTTTCTAACTTTTACAGAAATATTCATCGACATTGACATTTTATCGATATAAGCATCGATATTTTTATGAAATTGAGATCTCGACGTTTCTATCAAGATCGACATTTAAAACCTTGGTGGAGACATTATATTAAAACAAAAGATTATTCCATAAAAAAGAAAGAAGAATTTACACTTAAATTATGGGTCCCAGCAGTGCAATAATAATGGGCGGCAAGTATGACAAATTTTAAAAAATATTTTATAAAAGAAATGCATGTTGGCTGGGTGTGGGTCTCTCGGGTTAAAAATGTGGGTCCCACAAGTACGACAAATTTTAGAAAAATTTATACTATATTAAAAAGGTTGGAGAGGTTGGAGGTAGAAAATTTTCCTACTAAATTTACTCATTTACCGACTACGTCATTAATATATTATTATAAGTATTAAATTAATTATTAACTATTAACTATCAATACTAATAAATGCATCGAGTTTACACGGTTAGAATGCAAAAAGTTTTCCTGCAACGTAAAAATTAATATTTTTCTTTAATTATAAATCATATTAGAATTCAAGAGTTTTAGAATTTTAAAAGTTTTTGTAACATTTTATCCTCTACTACTGTAAGTATAGGCTGTATTTTTCATAACAAGTTTCACTACTTCTTCGTTTTTTATTCCTTCAAACATCTCCCAAATATTATTTAATTTTGAAAACATCTCGAGACGTTGGTGGCATATTCATCAAGTTACAAGTGATGCACGTGTCGAATCTATATATCTCGAATACTAGGCTTGCGATGTCACTGTTCCATAATAGTATTTGTAAAACAATTATCTAGAGTGAATATATGTATTCTAAAAGATGAGTGTATTGGTAGAATTTGAATTTTTTTTATTACTATTTTTTTTAATTGTTCTTATATAATGAGTATATACTTTTATTTGGTATGTTTTTTAAGCCTTTTACTTAGAATATTTGTTTAAAATATAGATCAATTATGAGCTAAGGTTCTTTTTGTTGAAAAAAAAACAAGTATGTAAATAGTTTAATTATCAACAATAATTTGTATCGAATCTTAAAAGTGGAATACAAAACTTTTGGTCATTTCATGTCCCAATAATATAATTTAAAGAATTTTTCTTTAATAATTTTAATTATAATATGAAATTAAATCAATAAAATAATTTCATCTAAGGCCCATATTAGGTAAAATATTTTAATATTTTAAAAATAAAAATATTAAACTAGCTATTAAATCAAAAAATAATAATTTGACCTGAGGGTGCATTTAGAATCCATAATAAACAAACAAAATAGTTTTTAAAAAATAAAGGACCATATTAGGTAAAATAACATTTTAAAAATAA
The DNA here is from genome assembly GCF_013281855.1 of Momordica charantia. Lineage (NCBI taxonomy): Eukaryota > Viridiplantae > Streptophyta > Magnoliopsida > Cucurbitales > Cucurbitaceae > Momordica > Momordica charantia. The sequence goes on from NW_028275166.1 coordinate 28,883,400, forward strand.
AAATATTAAACTACCTATTTATTTATTTTTAATTAATATATTAAAAATAATGAAATGTGTACTTAAAATTCGTGAAAACTTAAATAATGTTTTCCTTTACTTTTCAATTAATTAATTTATTTATAAAATATGTCATTCACAGTTAATTAGAAATAATTATAAATAGTACATGGATTATTAATAATTAATTGTCAACAATAATAAATATATCTAAAAATTAATTTTAATTATTTTTAAAAATAATTATACTTAAAATATTTTACCTAAAATTATTTAAAATTTAACTTACCTTATAATTAAAAAGAAACGTGCTATTGCTTATAGTAATACACTAGTATATTATAAAAGAAATACATTGTTGACTGGGTCTCTCTCGAAGTTCGAGAGAGTAATTCTTAATAGAAGAAGCAAAATATATACATTTTGTAATAAGTTCAGGTGGGCACATGCCCCTCGCTGCTTTATAAATCCGCTCTTATTTATATCATTAGATAACATTTGTTCTCACTTAAATATTATTATTGTATAGCTTATAATTGGGCTAGATAAAGATGTATGTTTTGAGATCATTTAGGCTTCTTTGGCAAGACTTACACACTACTAAGTGACATTTTGACTTACTTTACCGGTAGTTTGCATTCTTGAAGTTAATTATTTTTAACCTAATCAGATTATTTTTCATATGTTTTTCAGGTTTTTTACTTATTATTTTCTCCTTTGGAAATTAGATGTTTTTTCATAAGACCCAATGAGATTTAGGATAGAGTTTAGATTTACGTTGTAATCGAAATTTAACTTATATTGTATTTGACTTTTTGTACTAGACCGATTTTTTTTAAGTACTATGGGGGGTAGGGATTGGAACTTTTTGACCGATTGTAAAATCATTTTTTATTTAATGTATCCAAATTTATATGATAATTTTGAATACGTGTTTAGTTTAATTCAAATTTGAAAAAATATTCATGTAATAATAACAACATCGTAACAAAAAAAAATTGATGTTAGTGCATACAATTATTTTAAAACAAAATCCAACCTTTTGCAACAAAATTATTTTGTCGCAAAAAGAGGCTGTTGCGACAAAAATCTAATTTCATCGCGAAAGGTTAATTTGGCGACAAACCATGGCAGATCCATAACTTTTTCTTAGGGGCTTTAATAGATTGTGTCTTAAGTAATAAATTTCTAAATTGTCGACTTATTTAGATTCCGCAAAATTTAAATTAAAAATTATATAAAAGAATAATAATTAAATATCGAGAGCTTGATAATTTAATATAAAACGAAAAAAAAGATATTGATACAATAATTTTATATAAAAAAAAGCTACCTAGGTAATTTGTAAATTGAAAAAAAATTTGAAATGGCAATAATGAGATGAAAGAGAAGATAAATATATATATATATATATATATACATAAATTAAAAAATTATTTTAAAATTAAAAAAATATTTTAAGTTTCAAATATTGTGGTGGTCGCACGGTTTAAAAATGTTGAGTAATAATCTTACTTTTACAAAATAGGATTTAAAATCCCACCCACACACATTTTACAATGACACTTCTCAAAAAAAAAAAAAATAAATAAATAAATAAACAAAAATAAAAAAATAAAAATCTTCTCTAATAACATAATGGAAAACACGTTTAAAATGGGGTAGCTACATGTGTAAATTTCTCCTACCTCCCATCACTCACGTTTAAAATGAACCAAAAAACTTCCAAACCTCTCAACAATGGAGAAACCAGCCGGGTGGAAAAAAGGAGGCTATGATGCGCTCCGCCGTCGCGGCCGCCCATTCAGCTCCCTCCGTGCCCTACTCCCAAACGTCTCCGAAGCGGACAATGCAGCTGCAGTTCTTTTCCACGCTGTCTCATACATCAACGACCTCCGAACGAAGATCCAGCAATTGGAGTCTCAACTTCCGAACGAGGAAGAAGTGACGTCCAAAGGAGTGGAAGTAGAAGTGGTGGTAGAAGTGGAGATCGTGGGAGGAGATAAGGCAGTTGTTAGAGTTGAGACCCAGGGCGTGAGGTATGCAGAAGCTAGGGTCATGGAGGCCCTTAGGGACTTGGAGTTGAAGCTTCACCATGCCACAATCTCAAACTTGAACAATGTCACATGCCAACGTCTAGTCGTTGGCCTTCCTTCACCACAACAAACTACACAAAAAGGTATTCAAGCATCACTTCTCAAGATATTGCACCACGACTACTCTCGTTGGGCTATTAGTTTTTGGTTGTTTATGTTATGTATGCATCAATCTCATCTAATTTTATTGGTTTTAATTTTATCATGAGTATGTAAATTTTAATAATGTGTTTGATCTATCCACTAGTTAAAAATGGGAAAATACTCTTCGATCAAATCTCGTCATCCTCAACCCTCAATGTTTAACAACTATATAAAAGATAAATGCATAAACAAAGACTTTTTTTTTAAAAGATGACGAGTTATCAAGGTGAACATGACATACTTGTGAGGAACCAAGTAATTTCTCTAAAACTAACATATAGGGTTCAATAATGTGTTTTAGTTGGACAATGTTGGAGCGTTTTTCTAAAAATTAGCTTCGATAAGTGAGCTAACCAAAACCTTTTTTTTTCTCTATTTTCTAGTAACGGTGTCCGCTAGAGTAAAGTTTATCAATAATGTATTTTATGAGTAAGTCAATTTTAATAATATGTTTGCCCTACCCGTTCGACAGGAGATAAAAGGCCAAACACGGAGACATCATTAAAAAAAATAAAAAAACTAAGTGTTAAAATTATTTAATGGTGGGAGGATGATTTTTCCTAGAAATAAAATATAGGGCTCAATAATGTGTTTTAGTTAGTTTGAGCCCATTTTTTTTATTTGGTTCCTTATGTTATAATATTTTTATTATATTATTTTCTTTAATGAAGGTTAAAATTGGCTTCGACAGGTGAGTTAACCAAAATTTCGAACAAGAATTGAACCACACGCTTCTTCCAAAAAATTGATATAAATTTTCGATTTTTGCCTTATTAGATGGGACTGATTTAAGGATATTCACGCGTTGGGTTGGGTCGAATTAAGGGTATTTTTGGGACCAACCCAAATATACGTGGGAACCGACGGATCTAAAATTGATGGCCAACCCACTCCAAATATTTCGGGTTGGGTCGGGTTGGGTTGTCTGGTTGTTCTCTTTGCTGCGATGACGACGGTGGGCTGTAGAGGCAACGACAGATTGCCACAGGAACTATGCTGAAGGCTGGCAGCGACGGGAGAGGGAGCGGTGAAAGCCATTGGCGACGGGATCTGGAGCGGAGAAGGTCGGAGACGACGGGATCTGGAGCGGCGAAGGCTGGAGGCGACAGGAGCGGGAGTGGCGAAGTCCGAGGAAAACGAGAATGGTGAAAGGCGGCGACGATGGAGAGGTTGAGTGAGGGAAGAAAATGGAGGAAGGAGACCTGAGAGAAAGGTGGAGAGAGAGTGAGATGAAGGAAAAGAGGAGAAAACCCTAAACCTACCATCAAGGGCTGAGATTAAAATCAATGTAGGGCTAAGATTGAAGGAAAAAAATCATTATATATTTATAATTAAAATATGTATGTATGTATGTGTATAAAGCTATTGTTGGGTATGTATGTATGTATGTATATAAAGCTATTGTTGGGTTGGGTCGGGTTGACCCGAGTTTTTTAAGGTCCAACCCGAGACCCGACCCAACCCGATCGGGTTGAGAATTTTACAACCCAACCTTAATCGGGGATCAATAGAACCCAACCCAACTCTTGGGTTCGTCGAGTTTTTTGAACACCCCTAATATATATATATATATATGTGTGTGTGTGTGTGTGTGTGTATAAAGCTATTGTTAGGTTGGGTTGGGTTGACCCGAGTTTTTTAAGGTCCAACCCGAGACCCGACCCAACCCGACCGGGTTGGGAATTTCACAATCCAATCCGAACCGGGGACCAATTTAACCCAACCCAACCCTTTGGTTTGTCGGGTTTTTTGAACACCCTAGGACTGATATAATCTCGGAGATGATGCAAGGATTATTGTAAGCTATTTATTATTTACTAGTTGATACACGTGCCTAGTACGTGGTTTAAAATTTTTAGAATATAATTTTTTATATTGAAATTTCAAATTTGAATGAATATACTTTTTGAATTTAAAAAATAATAAAAGAGATAAATGGTAAATGTTTGATAGATGATTACTACTTAAGTGTGAACTAAATTGTTATTTGATGGATAATCGAAGGAAATATATTTTGAAATTGAAGGACAAAATAGGAATTTATAAAAATTTAAAAATAGGAAAGCAAAATGTGAACTAAAATATTCAAATATTCATGAACTTTTTGTCAAATGATGGATACAGTCACATGATCGTGATGTTTCACTCTCAATCACACTCATATGTGAATGGACCCACCATTTCTCTCAACAGACGCTTCAACTCGAACACTCGCATCTCATATTTGAAGTGCAAAATCTATTTAAAATATTAAATATGATATATATATTTTAAGTTATAAATATAAAAATTATTACATACAATATATAAAAAAAAGGTTGAAAATCATATTTTACTAGGTATATTTATAGTCTTCAAATCTTTATTTTAAAAATTCATTTTTTACCAATAAAATTTTCTTTGCATTGGGTGATCTTTAATTTTTCTCCTTGGGTTTCAATAGACAATTATATGTATATTTTTTTCTTTTTATTTCATTTGAATTTCATTTTTGTTTTCTCATTGGGAAAATTAATAACTATATGTCAGTAAACATAAGATAATTTTTTCATATATATACACATAGTTCAAATACATTTTCTCGAAGAACTTCGTCTTAAAAAAATAAAAATACATGATTTTCTTTCCTTTTATAATAATTTGCAATTACACTTATATGCGAATGAATGCACTATTTGTCGAACAGTCACAACTCTTTTAGATTAAATTATGTCAACAGACACTTCGTCGGAATAGTCGCGGCCTCTCATAGAAATTTGAAGGGTACATTGGATATATATTAAAAAATTGAGGATAAAAAGGAGAGGTAAAGGTTCTCCTCTATAGCCTCTGGTATAGATTAATTAATGGTTAATACATTATTTATTTCCTATAAATAAATATGATATGAATGTTAATATATTATATTCATGACAGCCCTGCAACAAAAAAATTTTATGTTGTTAAAAAATAAAAATCATGCTACAATGTTTTATTTAATCATACGTTAAAATACCTTTTTTATTTTTTTTATTTTTGGAAATGACAAGACTAGACAAGGGCAACTCATCTTACACTAAGACAGAATATAAATGGGCAAGTTTTCCTCGATGAAAAGACGCATGTGCCCCCGACCACAACGATTTCTTATAGAAAACAAATCACCATCTCATATATTATTCTAAACTATTTTAAAAATAAAACATTAATTAAATATAAAATAATTATTTTATTTAAAAATTCCCGTATAATTTGTACTGTTCTAATTAAAATAATTAGTTTTCTTTTAGTAAAATTTTTGGTATTTTTCTCATTATAATTCAATAAGAAAGTTTTTAAACAATTAAGTATTATTTTTTTCTTATTTCAAACAGAAAAAGAGTAACAATATTGGATGTGAAGAAGAAAAAGATCTAAACCCTACACGAAAAGGAAAAAAAAAAGGTAAAATAGGACAAAGAAAAGAGAAGAAGAGATAATATCAACATCTAAAGGCAAACATGAGAAAAGAAAACGAGAAAACAGAAATGGAAAAAACCAAAAAAGAAAAAGAAAACAAAACATACATATAGCTGAAATTCAAAGAAAAATGGAGAATTGGAAATGCAATTACACAAAGAAGGAAAAAAAAAGTGGAAAACCATAGACTACATCAAATAAGTATATTAATAAATTTAATAGATATTAAATACAAAAGTGAAAATTTGTGATTTATTTAATAAGTGGATCAGAAAAATAATTTAAAATAAATCAAAATGGCAAAATTTAAAATCAAATCCTGCGAACATATGCAAATTAGGGGCAATTTAAGGGGGGAAATAAAAACGTGAATAAAATAATGGAAGAATATATAACTGAAAATATTTGAAAATTAACTAGTGATATACTTGAATAATTGTTGCAATTTATGGTTAAAATAAAATTTAGTAGATAAAATATTATATATATATATATATATATATATATATATATATATATGAAATATGCATTGAAATAAGGATATTTGTAATGGGCGTAGCTCGTTATTTTATCATATTCTACGAATATTGCAATTTTAGGAATCATTTATTTTTTCTTCGAATTTGAATTTTCATCACAATTTAGATAATTGATCCGATATAACTCTTTTAGGCAAAATCCTTGTTGTGCCAGGATTACTTAAGCCTTTATTAGATAACTCATAATTAAATGTACCAACAATATTAGACCAAGAACTACGAGATCGCCCCTTTCATTCTGGGGTGACGGAGGGATCGTACCATTCGAGTCTTTTTTTTTTCATGCTTTTCCCGGGGGATCCAAAGAGACCATGTCTTCATCCATAGGGTCCCAAGTACCTGGATCAATCGAACTTTCGATTCTATCTGAACTACTCATTTTCAAATGGTATATACATTGTTCACAAATATTCATTTTTGATTTCAAAACTTTCTTATAATTTAATTCATAACAATTTTCGCATTGAATCCACAAATGCCTGTATTTTTCAGTTACATCTAACAAAAGGTCAGACTGGTCATTCATTGAACAGTTCCATCTAGTTGGGAAAGAGTTTTTTAGGATTGTAATCTAAAATTTATAATTTGGAGTAAAATTGAACTTTCTTATTCCAAATGAAATTTTCCTATTGAAGTAACACATAACATAAAAGTATATTATTGATATATCAACATTCATATAAAATTATCAGAATTCAAATCAGTTACATCAATGCTATATAAAGTCCATGTTTATTAATAATATATCAAATATCAAGTATATCAATACACATATATAGAATTAATAATATATATATTAATAGTATATTAGAACACATATATATATCAATAATTAAATAAGGGAATAAATATCTATCATATTTGTAAATATTTGAGTTTTGTGCAAAATATTTGAAATGAGATTTTTAATTTTTAGTTATTCTGATTTTACTTTGAAATTTTTATTTTTAGATACAAAAATGATATATCAGGTATACACAATTGGTATATTAGTATTCATATAAGATTTATCGTTACAATTGATTTACGTTGATGTACTAGATATAATATATATTAGTTATTTCCTTCAAAAAAAAATATATATATATATATATATATATATATATATATTAGTTATAACTTATGATTTGTTTTATGTGAAGTACAACCGTTATAAATGTGTTGTGTTGAGTGTTATTCAAGGGAAATTGAATTTGTTCTATGTTATGCATGAGCTGAAGTTCCAAATTTTTCTATATTTGCAAAATTAAAATATGGTTGCTGTTTTTGTAAATAATTATTACTTTTTTGTTGTTGCTATTTTAGTTAGTGCCCTTAAAATAACTATCAAATAATTGGTTTTCGAAAATAAATAGTTATTGGGAGTTTACAGTATCTAATAATTCAATTCAAAATCCAAAACCAAAAGTAAAATTAAAATCAAAATAAATAAATCAGCTAGTTTAAAAAACACAATAAAATTAATCACCTGTTAGAACACAACCTAAAAAGCTCTAGTTCTAATTTATGCGAATCCCAAACTTCCGTGCAAATTCAATAAACAATGAAAAATGAACAATAATAAATAAAAGATAAACCGAAATTTATACCTGTTCTAGTTCGGCTCAGTTCGATTTTGCTTCGCTTCCATCATAACAGTAGTTGCATTTAATTTGGTACTCCACTCAACCGATGGCATGGTAAGATGGTTCGATTATTGATATCGGATGCTCTTGGTAATGCATCTTGTTTATTGTCTTGTGGGTATGTACAAATCATTGTTTCTACTAGGGCAAACAGACAGATTCTATAATACTCCATTGTCGTTATCTTCGTCCCTCAATTAAAGTCCAATTTAATCTCGGTTTCACAATTGAGTGATGAACTCCATTGTTTTATCCAATTTAATTCTAACTTATGTGCTATACAGGATCAATGTTCGAGGGGGTGATTGGAATGAGTGAGCAAAAAGATGGACTTTATTATCTGCAGCAAAGTCTTACAGTGCAAGACGTTTTAGTTTCTAGTTCGAAGTCCAAGGAGTTATGGCATCATCGATTTGGGTCACTCTTCCGAGAAGTTAGTGAATTTACTTCCTTTTCTTTTCAAACTTTAAGGGTCATCTAGATAAAGGGCGTGAAGTATGTCATTGGGCTAAACATTATCATAATAGTTTTCCTTCAAGTCAAAATAATGTTCTATTGAATATTTGAGTTAATTCACTGTGATTTGTGGGTCCATATTGTTGGGATAAACACTTAAATTTATGGACCAATTATCTCCTCTTGTGTGAACCTAATAGGAAATAGCAAGTAAAAATAATAATCCAAACAAGACAGGACACAAACAATTTTAACGTGGAAAAACTCATTCTATGTGAGGAGTAAAAAAACCACGGACCGAAGTCAAAATCTCCACTATAATCAATAATGGGTACACCAAGTTCTCCCTAGCAACAACTAGAGGCATACAATAATAATATCTCGAGACAATAAATCTCTGTAAACAAAGGGAATAAATCGGGGAAGAAAATTAGAAAGATCTCACTTAGAAAGTGGCACCAACTATCCACTGTATCTGACTGTATGCAGCTCCAAAAGAAATCTCCACCATCCAGATTGAAGACCCTCGTGTTACGAACACGCTGTCAAAATCTCACCTTGATCGGACCATGGATCGACCTCCGATCGTGCAAAAAACGTCACTGTACGGAATGAATTACTTTTCCTTTTTTCTTTTCGGTTTTCTCTCCTCGATCTGCGTGCAGCTTTTTCCCTCTCTCTCCCCTTGTGTCATGCGGCTAGGTCAATAATATATATATATATATATATATATATATATATATATATATATATAACCCTAAAACATCAATGGCCCATGTGGGCCTTAAAATTGGGCTTTTCACACAATGTGAAAAATACCCAACAAATCTCCCTCTTTTTCACTGTGTGAAAGAAATTGCCATCCCAGCAACGGAAGGACAAAACTCAAGTTTTTCTCTTGGTAGATTCTTTGTTCATATATCGGATCCATTACGATCGGTATGTATCTTCTCAAGTTCAAACAGTCCATCATTGAGAGCATCTCTCATCCAGTGATATCTCACATCAATATGTTTCGTTCTCGAATGAAATGTTGAATTCTTACCAAGATGAATAGCACTTTGATTATCGCAGAATATCACATACTGTTGTTGCTTGAAGCCGAGCTCCTGTATAAATCGTTTCATCCACAACATCTCCTTGCACGCCTCTGCTGCTGCAATATATTCTGCCTCAGTTGTAGAAAGTGCAACACACTTCTGTAGTCTTGACTGCCATGGCACTGCACCACCTGCAAATGTCATCAAATATCCGGAAGTAGACTTTCGGTTATCTAAATCTCCTGCCATATCTGAATCAGTGTAACCGGCAAGCACTGGCTTTCCACTTCCAAAAGTGAGCTTCAAATTGGAAGTACCCCGCAAGTATCTCATAATCCATTTTACTGCCTCCCAATGTTGTTTTCCTGGATTGGACATAAATCGGCTAACAACACCAACAGCATTGGCAATATCCAGTCTAGTACATACCATAGCGTACATCAAACTTCCAACTGTTGAAGCATATGGAACTATGCTCATCTCTTTCTTCTCTTTATCTGTAGGAGAACTTTGCTTGCTACTCAGTTTAAAATGATTGGATAGAGGAGAACTTACTGCTTTAGCCTTGCTCATGTTGAATCTTTCAAGCAGCTTCTCTATGTAATGCTCCTGAGACATATACAGTTTCCTTGGATGCTCTGTCTCGTGCTATACGGATTCCAAGAATCTTCTTCGCTGGCCCCAAATCCTTCATGACAAAGAATTTGCTCAACTGTTTCTTCAACGTGTCAATTCTTGAAATATTTCTGCCAACAATCAAAATGTCATCTACATAAAGCAACAGTATAATAAAGTCATTATCAGAAAACTTCTGCACAAATACGCAATCATCAGAAGTAGTCTTCTTGAAGCCTTGCTCCCCCATAACTGACTCAAACTTCTTGTACCACTGCCTCGGTGCTTGTTTCAACCCATAAAGACTTTTATTCAACTTGCACACAAGATTCTCTTTGCTTTTCTCCTCAAATCCCTCTGGTTGTTCCATATAAATCTCTTTATCTAAATCACCATGCAAAAATGCAGTCTTGACGTCCATCTGCTCAACCTCCAAGTCAAGGCTCGCTGCCAAACCCATAACTACACGTATAGAAGACATCTTCATAACAGGAGCAAAAATTTCATCAAAGTCAACACCGCTGAACCTTTTGACAACTAGTCTCGCTTTGTAACGCGGTCGTGAGGTGTGTTCTTCTTGTTTCACTCGATAAACTCACTTATTTTTCAGTGCGGTTTTTCCTTTAGGCAACTTGACAAGGTCAAAAGTGTGGTTTTCATGCAATGATTTCATTTCATCTTCCATTGCATCAATCCACTCTCTTTTGTGTTCATCTTCCATGGCCTCCTCATAACTCTCAGGTTCTCCCCAATCAGTCAATAACACATACTCATTAACTGGATAACGTGTGGAAGAACGCCGATTTCTGGTAGATCTTCTAAGTGAAACCTCTGTAGGAACCTCTACAGGAACTTCTGTTTCTGCCGGCTGTTCATGAACATCATCATCTACCTCAACCTGTTCTGGACTCTCTACTGTACCATCAAACTGATCATTCTAAACCTCATTCTCAGTTGTGTAGTAGGTTGTGTCAAAGAAACTGAATTCAAGTCAATCAAACCATCACTGTGCTGAAACTCTGTTTTATCTGTCTTCTCAATATCTTCTACGGTCTGGTCTTCAACAAATATAACATCTCGACTTCTTATGAGCTTCTTCTGTACTGGATCATATAGTTTATAACCGAACTCATCTTGGCCATAGCCAAGGAACACACATGGTCTTGTCTTTGCATCAAGCTTCGATCTCTCATCTTTAGGAACATGTACGAAAGCTTTACACCCAAAGACACGCAGGTGATTAGAGGATATCTCCTTATCTCACCAAATTCTGTCCGAGACTTCAAAATTCAAAGGAACACATGGCGTTAGATTCAAAACATGCACAACTATGCTTAATGCTTCACCCCAAAACGATCTTGGCAACTGTGACTGTGAAAGCAAACATCTGACTCGCTCAACTAGTGTTCTGTTCATTCTCTCTGCTAGCCCATTCAACTGAGGAGTCTTCGGAGTTGTCTTTTGATGTCGAATATCATGACTTCTGAAATATTCATCAAAAGATCCACAATATTCACCTCCATTATCGGTCGTGATGCACTTCAACTTCTTACCAGTTTCTTTTTCAACAAGGGCATGAAACTGTTTAAACACTTGCAACACTTGATCTTTAGTCTTCAACATATAGACCCAAGTTTTCCTCGAATGATCGTCTATAAATGTCACAAAATATGAGGAACCTCCAAGTGTTTTTGTCTTCATAGGACCGCATACATCAGAATATACCAAGTCAAGTATATTTGGCTTCCTTGAGTGTTGAGACGCCTTAAACGAAACTCTAGTTTGTTTCCCAGCTAAGCAATGAGCACATCTTTTCATAGGTGCATTCTTTATACCAGAAAGATGATTTTTCTTGGCTAAAATCATCAATCCCTTCTCACTAATGTGACTGAGTCTCTTATGCCATAATTCAACACTCTTTTCATCATCTACTGTATTTATTGCAGAATCAATAACCATTGCCTGCATCAAATACAGTGAAGTACACTTCTCTCCCTTAGCTACAATCATTGAACCTCTAATAAGCTTCCATTTGCCATTGTAGAAGGTATTGAAGAAACCTTCGTCATCAAGCTTACCTGTGGAAATTAAATTCATGCGAATATCAGGGATATGTTTCACATTCTTCAAAACTACCATTCTTGGTCTCCAAGTGCACATCCCCAATACCGATGGCTTTTGCTGATCCATCATTACCCATCCTAACACAGCCGAATTCACTAGATGTGTAGGATGCAAAGAAGTCCCTCCTGGATGTAGCATGAATTGACGCGCCACTATCAATCACCCAATTGCTCTGCTGAGTAGCTAGATTAATAACATCTCCATCAAATAAGATAAGGAAATCCTCAGTAGCTGCAACAACTCTATCTGCGTCATTACTATCATCATTTTTCTTTTCCTTACCTTTATCATTTTTATTTTCTCTCTTCAGTTGTCGACAATACTTCTTTATATGCCCTTTCATGCTATAATGATAACACTCAACATTCGATAACCGGCCGCTCTTACTTTTGCTTCTGTCTCTACCCTTCGGACCTTTACTCTTACTCCTTCCCTTTCTTTAAGGAACAAGAATCTCTGACTTTGATGAAGAGCCGTGTGATTTTCTTCTCATCTCTTCATTTAAAACACTGTTTTTCACCATGTCCATACTTATTATTCCATTTGGGGCTGAGTTCGATAACGAAGTTCTGAAAATCTCCCACGAGTCTGGCAATGTACCAAGAAGCCATAACCCTTGTATCTCATCTTCAAACTTAATTTTCATTCCAGCAAGCTGATTAATGATACCTTGGAATGTATTCAAGTGATCTGACATAGGTGTTCCATCTTGATACTTCAAAGTGATCATTTGCTTTATCAGAAACAATTTATTATTGCCAGTTTTCGGGGCATATAACGACTCAAGCTTGTTCCACATAGTCCGTGCATGTGTTTCTTCTCCAATATGATTTAGAATATTTTCTTCTACCCAATGTCTAATAAAGCCACAAACTTTTCTAAGACATATTTCCCATTCTAAATCAGTTTTATCTTCAGGCTTCTCAAGTGAAAAAACAGGAAGATAAAAATCCTTCACATATAAAACATCTTCCATCTTCCTTTTCCAAACTTGATAATTTGAGCCATTCAAGGTCATGATCATTCTACTTGTACTAGTTTCCATTGTTCAACACAAGGCCTAATTAATTTTTAACCTCGCTCTGATACCACTTTGTTGGGATAAACACTTAAATTTATGGACCAATTATCCCCTCTTGTGTGAACCTAATAGGAAATAGCAAGTAAAAATAATAATCCAAACAAGCACAGGACACAAACAATTTTAACGTGGAAAAACCCCCTCAATGTGAGGAGTAAAAAAACCACGGACCGAAGTCAAAATCTCCACTATAATCAATAATGGGTACACCAAGTTCTCCCTAGCAACAACTAGAGGCATACAATAATAATATCTCGAGACAATAAATCTCGGTAAACAAAGGGAATAAATTGGGGAAGAAAATTAGAAAGATCTCACTTAGAAAGTGGCACCAACTACCCACTGTATCTTACTGTAGGCAGCTCCAAAAGAAATCTCCACCGTCCAGATTGAAGACCCTCGTATTACGAACAAGCTGTCAAAATCTCACCTCGATCGGACCACGGATCGACCTCCGATCGTGCAAAAAACGTCACTGTACGGAATGAATTACTTTTCCCTTTTTCTTTTTCGTTTTCTCTCCTCGATCTGCGTGCAACTTTTTCCCTCTCTCTCTCTCCTTGTGTCGTGCGGCTAGGTTAATAATATATATATATATATATATATATATATAACTCTAAAACATTAATGGCTCATGTGGGCCTTAAAATTGGGCTTTTCACACAATGTGAAAAATACCCAACACATATATGATGAACACTCTTTTTGTGGTACACGTTATTTTGTAACTTTGGTGGATGATTACTCTGGGGCTATATGGGTTTATATCTTAATTGATAAAAGAGAGGTTTTTCACATGTTTATGTCATTTATTGACCTCAATTTTCTCACAAGGTACTGAAAATTGTCCGTAGTGATAATCAAACAGAGTTTAATTGTCTGAAGAATTACTTAGCAAGCAGTGGAATTATATTTCAAACCTCATGAATGGGTACGCCTCAATAGAATGGACTGAGTGTTGCTCTTGCCTTGCGTTTTTAGAAAACATTGCCAATATATTTTTGGGGTGGATATGTTTCAGCTATTGCTCATCTCATCAATCGAACTTCATCTCTCTCTCTTTTTAATTACTCTACGTGTTTCGTACCTATTTGTCGCATCTTAAAAAAGTACCCATCCATATCTGTGACTCTACAGAAGAGATAGAATGTCTTAGATTGTTAACACTTTTATAGGGTATAACTCTATATACAGGGTAGTGGCAAAAAGAAATCCCATATAAAATATTCAGAAGCCGTTTTTCAGCTGTATGTTACTGTGCGCGTAGCTTTGCCAGTGACCTCTCATAGTTGTTGGTGTTGTATATAGGGGGTCATTCCTATAAGGTGATCCAGCTAACTTGAAGGAAGGGGAACTATGCCCATTACAAGAAAACTATCCGAAAATGTAAAACTTTCCCCGTAAGGTGATCCAGCTAACTTCAAGGAAGGGCAACTATGCCTATTACAAGAAAACTATCTGAAAATGTAAAACTTTCCCTATAAGGTGATCCAGCTAACTTCAAGGAAGAGGAACTACGCCCATTACAGGCAGGTTATACTAGCTCCATGGCACGTAAAATGTAGAAAACTATCCGAAAATGTAAAACTTTCCCTATAAGGTGATCCAGCTAACTTCAAGGAAGGGGAACTACGCCTGTTACAGGCAGATTATACTAGCTCCATGCACCTAAAATGCATAAAACTATCTTAAAATGTACAAACTTTCCCTATAGGTGGATCACCTTATAGGGAAAGTTTTACATTTTCGGATAGTTTTCCTGTAATCGGCGTAGTTGCCCTTCCTTGAAGTTAGCTGGATCACCTTATAGGAATGACCCCCTATATACAACACCAACAACTATGAGAGGTCACTAGCAAGGCTACGCGCACAATAACATATAGCTGAAGAACGGATTCTGAATATTTCATATAGGATTTCTTTTTACCACTACCCTATATATAGAGTTATACCTTGTAAAAGTGTTTACAGTCTAAGACATTCTATCTCCTCTATAGAGGCACAGATATGGAGGGATACTAGAGCACCACACTGGTATTAGATTTCTGTGTGCAAGGTCAAGTTTGAGCTAGAGAATGAAGACGTGTATGACAGTACTCGAGTGGCACCTACATAGCACCCGCCCAAAAATTGGCATCAACATATGGTATATGTATCTAGGTTAATCCATATTTCATATAAAAACCAAAGTTGAAAACAAGGAAACCTACTATATTTTAAAATCAAAATCTAAAAAGTACCGTAAAAGAGTATAAAACAGCCGCTCTACCCTATTTCAGTCTAAAAACATTCTTTTATCTTTATTGACATGAAAAAAAAAAGTGGTCCCATATGTCTTACGACTACCCAAAATATAAAAGAAGATTTTTTTAGTACGTAGATAGGAGACCCAACTCACAACCTTTTAATTTGAGATATATATCAATTATAGTTGAGCGCTATGCTCGCTAATTTCACTATAACATATAAAGTTGTTGGGTTTTAATTTTAATTAATTCACCAATTAAATGACATTTTTTTAATTTTATATCAACTATTCCATTATTTTAGATTTGTATTTTGAATTCTAACCCTGAAACTTCCACTTCTTTTAAACTTTAGTTAACCACTTTGAATTCAAAATATTTTTTTTTATATTGGATTACATTCGTAGTTTTTAGTTATTTGTTATTTACTAAAAAAAAACTCTTCAAACTCGCACGAGGAAAATGATTTAATACTAGGGGCAATTTCGTCCAAATGAATATACCAAATTCGTTACCCAAAAAAATTACCAATTAATTTTCTGAGTTAAAGATATTAAAATTTATATTTTGTATGAAAACAATTTCCAAATAATTAAACGTCCCTTTAGCATAATCCATCCTATTAATTCAACACACAACACTTGTGATATTATGAAGGTAATAAAAAAAAAAAAAAAATCATGAGGCATTTGGGGTATCAAAGTAGGTAGTTCCGAAAAAATCTCAATTGCATGACTTCTTAATCAAATCTAACATGACTCTCCCTCTATATATACATATTTAATTTTTGAATTCATATATATGTATGCATCTAATTGTATGACTATTTTATTTTATGAAAAGTCACTTTAAAGTTTTTCCCACATATACCCCTCTTATCTCCAGGTGATGACTAATTTTATCTAAATCTTTCTTTTTAAGGCTTTGGAGGTAGTTATGTCCTGATACTTATAACCCATTTAAAAGTTGGAGGTTCAAATCTCCACGAGTCGAACAAAAAAAATGAAACAGTTTTTGTCATAACCCTTGTTAGGTTTCTTTTATCTTTTCAACGTGCGCGTATATTTTAGGCAATCAGAAAGATGGAAGAAGGGAGTAGTTGGGGGAGTGGTGATGAGAAGGAGAAGAAGAAGAAAATAATAAGTGCTTTGGTTGTGGATGATGAGGCTGTGGTTAGATACATTCACATGTCTCTCCTCAGAAAGTTGAATGTTGAACAAGTTGAAGCAGCTGAAAGTGGAAAGGCAGCAGTTGATGCTTTCCAATGTGGGGCTTCTTTTGATCTTGTTCTTATGGACTTGGAAATGCCTCTCATGGATGGGGCTCAGGTAATTAACTACACTTTTTCTTTGATTTACCACCCCATTCAATTATTATTATACATTTCCTTTTTAATTAACTTATTTTGAAAATATGGGTTACGTACGTGGTTCTCCCCCAGGACAAAAATCAATTTATTTCGTCAACCTAATCATAGCTTAATTGGTTGAGACATATATCCTTGTTACTAAAAAAGCCAAAGATTCGACGTTGAACTAAATAAATGATTGTTTTTTTTTTTTTTAAGAATGGTAAGTTTTGAAAGTAATAATTTTTAGATAAATACTTTTCTTATACGCTTTTTTGCTTTTTTAAAGAAACACTAATTGAGGGTGGATTTGGAATGATATTTGGCGGTGATGGTAAATGAGTAATTTTGAAAAAGGAGATTTACGTATAATTGATATTTTAAAATCACCACTCCAGTGATGTCTTAAAAATCATTTTAAAGTGTTCTTAATTTGTCAAACATATCAATAAAAAATGAAGTGATTTTGACCACGGGAAAAATTATTTAAAGTACTTTTTTTTAAGTGTTTTTATAGATGGTTGCCAAATATATGGTACACCCTTGTCTAAAAGACCAAAAGCACAACTACTTCAACCTTTAAAAATTCTTACCCAATAAAAATTAGCTTGAAGTGTTTTCTCTCAAAGTACTTTTAAGGTGACCAAGCTAAGAAATCTCAATTTTATCTTAAAAATTGCTTCCGTCAAATTAGTGGCTTTCGAAAATGACGAACCCAATTAAAAATTAAAATACTACTTCGCCTCCTCACTTGAACACCATTACGTATTTGACAAGTAGAATAAAAAATTGCCCAAAAAAAACGATAGAATAGATATTTTATTGTAAAAAGTAAATAAATAATTATCAAATTTTAAGTATCATTCTAAAAAGTCACCCAACGATTTTTTTTTTCTTTAAATGCCAAATACCTTAAAAGTAGTTTCATGGTTAAAAAATACTTTTGATCGGTACTTTCACTAAAGTAACGATTTAGTTCCTGAACTTTAACGATTTAGTTCATGTACTTTCAAATTTGTAACAATTTAGTCCTTGAACCTTAACATGTAACAATTTAGTCATTGTAATTTAAAGTTGGTAATGATTTAGTTCTTATCGTGAAGTTTTCTTGTTAAGTTTCTTTTATATATCTATATATATATAGATTGATAAACCATAGAGGGACCAAACATGTTTATAAATTAGAAATATTAAATTGTTATATGATAAAATTTGACACTTAATTTTAATAAATTTTTTTACGATATGAATTAAATTGTTATAAATTTTAAACTATATGGACTAAATCATTACAAGCTGAAGTTCAGAGACTAAATTGTTATCTCAGTGAAATTACAGGGACTAAATCGTTACAAACTAAAATTCATGGACTAAATTATTACTTGAACGAAAGTACAGGAACCGAATGTGTTTTTTTAGGTCAGTTCATTCTGAATTGAGAAATCAGCTTTAATAATTTGAAAGGCAACGAAGGAGCTGAGAAGAATGGGAGTTGAAAGCAAGATTGTTGGAGTGACAGCGAATGGAGCAATTAGCTGTGAGAAGGCTGCCTTTATGGAGGCTGGTCTCGACCATTGCTTGATGAAGCCATTGACACTTGAAAATCTTCACTCTCTCCTCCAACAATTCAATACATAATTAATACACATTCCCTATTTATAATCTCTCATGATCTTCCACTAATTTTAATAATGTTATTTCGACATGTTATTAAATAGCTTACTCTCAAACTGATACGATTTTCGTTTCGATGTATCGTCCCTAGGAATTTTTATTCACAGTCTTTCCGTAGATGGAATCTCACTTTTAGTCTTTCAGATATGGACTTTTGAATTCAACCATTATAATCTTTGGTTCTGTGTTCTTCTTAATCTCTCTCGATCTTTGTTCTTATGGTCATGATTTATTGGGATATTCTTTTTTTTAGTACAATAATTTAGAGATATGAGGATCGAACCTCCGACCTTGAGAGAATGTTGAGCCATGTGCTCTCTTCTATCATCGTATTTAAATGCATAGATTCTACTAAACTTTATAGGACGAGAGCTTCTACTCACCGATGTAGAAATAAACAATAATAATCATGATTGATACATAAACAAAAATATAGTTTTATTGGATTGTGAAGAGTAGGGAATAATTTCAATCCAAATACAGATCATGGAGGAGCTCTTCTCTCATCAAACAATAATCAACGTAACTAAACTAAAACCACCTACATCACATCAACAGAGGACAAAACAAAAGTAACAACTCAACACTTAATTAGAACCAATAATAATATTGATAAAATCAAATCAAGGATAAGTAATTAAGTAAAGTAATTGATATAAAGAAGAGGGCATATATGTGGGCAGATTTTTGGTCAGGTCCTAGAGTCCATAGCCAAAATGGTGCTGAGGTTCATAGGGTGCATGTACTGGGTGGTGCCTGTGAGGATCTGGTTCACAATCAGTCTGTTGGCTCTCTCTGAGGGGTGGAATGGATCCCAAAATGCATACAGGTTTCTGTTAGGGCACAAGTTTGAGGCTGGAGTGCACAGTCCTATTCCATTGAAGGGCCCTTGGCCACAGCACGCTATCTTCGAAGTTACGAATCCTATCCAAAATCAAAACACCACACCCGGTTAAGATAGTCTGTGTACTGTCAAGGCTATCAATGTTCATGGTTCCATTTCAAAAATCAATTCGCAATGAGAGAAGTAATCTATGTCTATTATAAAACTTTGTTAGGTCTTTGCCATTTCAAAATCGGGACTCTTTTGGCTCATCGATCTTGGTCGGATTCCATTTTTGGACCGGATGCTCGTTTGAGCTTGTTGACTCTGAGATCGTTTCAATATTTATGAGATTCCATCTTAAAATTAATTAACATTAAGAGAAATAGTTCATGTCTATTATAAACCCTTATTAGATATCTTATCTTTTTTAACGTGGGATCCTTAATACGTGAAGGTAAAATTAGGGTTCAGGGAAGGCAAAATTTAAAGTATTGGAGAGAGAGGGAGAGAGAGTACCGTAGGCTTGAGGATTACTGACGAAGTCCATGTGCATCATTTGAGTATTGGCAGCAATGAAGACATTAGAGCCAATTTCAGAGTTGAGTTCATTGATGAGCTGGACGAGCTGAGGGTTGAACAAGGCCGCAGCTCGCTGCAGCTCCACCGCGCACTCGCCGTTTCTACCTCTCATGGCCAACTCCGCTGGCACGCACCCTAGCGGCCCGGTCCCCGTCACCAGCACCCGCCGAGCTCCCAACTCGTATATCCTCTGTGATCATAACCAAAATCAACGATCCATCATTTTTATCCTTCTAAATTCAATTGGTTAAGAATCTATCAAAAAGTTGGAAGTTCAAATTGGTTAGAAAACTTAGAAAAGAAAAAAAAAACATCATTTTCTAATTTGTTTAAGTTTAGAAATCCAAACGTTTCTTTTATATGGGTGCTAATCAATAGTTTTGTCCCATCAAAATCACAGTCTCGAATTCGTCTTTTCTATGTCTCACATTTTTTGCAATTACGACGACGGTTTCGTTTAATTGGGTACTTCCACTTAGTCTCCATTTTGTATTTTCGTTACTTCTTCCATTTTGCTCTACTAGGGTGCTCTCATTTAGCTTCCCTTTATATTTTTCTCACATATACTCTTTAACGAAATGATTGTTATCTTTAAAAAAAAAAAATCTCAATGTTGACGGTAGGAAATTCATCTCTAATTTCCGTCTTTCTAATTTTCAATATAGAAAGGTACTTCCCGAAATGGTATTCTCTTTCCAAAAAAGAAAAAAGAAAGATTATTTTGTGAACTAAAAATGTTGATTTTGAAACTCCAACCACCGAAAATATAAATTTTCATGAAATTTAATACAAGATGAAGCATTTATTGTTTGTTTTTTTTTTTCTCAAAACATTAAAGCATTTATTGGTAGAGAGAGAGAGAGAAAAAATAATGTCGAGGGTTGTCTATAATTTATGTTGAGAAATCAGGCGAAGGCATTTATGAAAAAGGCCAAACAATAACTTGGAGTTTTAATTAGAGACACCAACCAAAGAGGGCCCTATGCATTGCCTTTTACCCTCTCACTCATTAAATCATAACACACTCTTTTATTTTTCCCATTAATGCTATTACCCACTCTCCCAACAAAATATCCTATTTTCTTAAATGCTCAACAAAAAATTAGTTCCTCCAATTTAAGAAAAAAAAAGCTTAATTTTATCCATGTGGCCATTTAAAATTGAATCAACTCTCGTTACATCAAATTTATGTCAAGTTTATTATTAATTAATGTTGGAAACCTTTCTTTAGAGTTCATAAATTCAAGTGCTAAGACAAAATTAAAATCCGTGGAAGATAGGGATATAATTGGTAGGTGTATGAAAGTCTTTGTAGGGAAAGAATAATTTAAGACTTTTTTTTTTTAATTAAAAAAGAGGGAATAGAAAGTGTAAAATAGAGTATTTATATATGTATGCATTTTTGTTTCTTCAAAAGAAAATTAATATTATTAAGTGGGGCAATTAAGATTTGATTGGATTGGATAATTATGACAAATTGCTCTTCTTGTTAAAAACTAGTTTAACAAACACTTAATCAAAATTAGTTAAATGTTACGAGACTTGACAGTGGGTTTGGAAATTAATTAGTACATATGCAAAAAGTGAGGAAGAAAATATAATACAAGTTTAAACACCAATTTCTTACTCTAATACCATATTAAACTATCACTAAATCTATCCATTTAAGCCCGTAGATTATGATATATTTAATATTTTATAACTTTTTTAAAATACATAATTAACAAAAACTTCACTAACTTTGCAACTTTGCTCGGTCGAGAGAGCGAGAAAAGAGACTTTTTTTGAGAGATAGGACGAGTGTGTTACCGCTAAGATTTTGCGATACTCGGAGATGAGATAGATGACGTAGTCGGGGAGAGAGAACTGGCGAGAACGAGCAGACACCGGGACCAAATAATAGTTGTTTACAAAGTCATTGCCTCCGAGCGTTATGAGGACCAATGCCTCATTCACCAGCCTTGTTGTTTCTTCTTCGCCAATTAAAGCACTCACTCGTCTTTGGTATTGCTGGAAATATTGCAACTGCTGCGAGATTCTGATGATGTTCAACTGCACACAATCAAAACACACATAACTAAACATATGCATCTTCTAACCCTTTCGGCTTTCGGTATAGTTACTATTTGGTCCTTATGATTTTAACAACTTCGATCTGTAGTCCTATAGTTTGGTTGAATCTTCCATAATGTCAATGTCCTAGTTACCAAATGTTTACGGTTTTCTTAGATGACATGAGCTTTTCTTTCGCCGTTGCAAAGCGAAAAAAAAAATGGTAGATATATTCTAGGAAGATTAAGATTATTTTTGAAGATGTGCAAGAATTAGAAAAAAAAAATTAGTACAAGGACTCTGGGAAAATTCATTAGAGATGGCATTGGCGATGGCAGGAGGAGTATTAGAAATTGGGGAAGAAAAAAAATTACAAGCTCTCTGATACCATATTAAGAATGAAAAAACCACTACTCAACTCAAAAGCTTAAGCGGATGGATGGTAAATTTAATTCATATATAGATATTTCAATACGGATTCATCTCCTCTTTGTTTGAAGACCCTACTTAATTATTTAAACGCTAATACAATTGACGAATTTGACTTTCACGGCGAGCACTATCTTTTCTTTCTGTCATGTTCAAAGAAAATGTATTACGTTAGAAAATTGTTAACAACGACAGAGACATTTGGAGAGACGCAACCAAATTGTTACAAAAAAAAAAAACCAAAAAAAAAAAACTCTTTTTTGGTGGGGTTAGAATATATTCAACTTACAAACTGAATTCCAGTGTCATTGAGAATCCCAATTCCAGCAGAGGCAAAGTTGGCCCCAACAAGAAGATTTTCTCCATTGAGTTGAGGGCTCAAATAGGGCAATGTAGATGGAGACCCCATTGCCTGACCTGAAAAACAACCCCACATAATTACATTACAAATCACTTCACTCCTTTATGCCTAAAAGAGCATAAAAGAAAAAGAAAACTAACTGATGAGATCGGGTATGTTAAATCCATTGGAGAATCGGCCGGTGGGTCTGCGAGTCGGGTAGTCAATGCCGTAAGGGTAGTTATCGGCTCGGGCGGTCGTGAGCAAGTAGTCATTGTTCCCATTGTCGACGAGAGAGTCTCCGAACACGAAGAATGCTCTCCCTTCTGCTTCACAAACCAAGCTACCAACAAGCACAAAAACTAGACCTAAAGTTGCCCAAAATGCACAACTAGGAGAAGCCTTCTCCATTGGGAAATCAAAGAAAATGTGAGAGAGAGAGAATGTGGGGAAACCCTCTCTTCAGCTCAAACCACTGGCAATGTGTGCTTTTGGGAATAGTGGGAATGGTCCTTCATTTATAGGACTTTGGTAATCACTATTTTGCTTTGCTGTTATATTAATTGTCTGTTTCTAAAAGCTCCCATTGTTAAAGGGTGGGACTTACTCTTGGACCACCAGACTAATATTGCAATGCATTGCAGATGTGAAAATTGCAGATTTTAACTTTCTACTGAATTTTAAAAGTTTCGATTTAGTCTGATTTAGTTCCTCAAAGCTATTTTATTCTCTGATCGTGATTCGCTGTTCAGCATCTAATTGGTCCTTCAAGACTTCCCCTTTTTGTAATTAGGATGTTTCTACCATATCGCTTAATTTGAAATGCTTTCATATAGCCTCCTTTTTGTAGGTTAATTCCTCACATACTTCCTAATAAATTGACTCGTATCTTTTCAAAATATTTGGTTGACTATGTTAGTTGACCGTATTACATTTGGTGTTAGAAAATGCATAAGAATCAATTCTTAAGGTAGCTCACATCGTAGGGTTTGAACTTATCTCCTCACAATTTACTTAGTCCCGATGGTTGAAAAATTATTCAGTTACCTTGAAAGCATTTTTTTTTTAATTAATAGAGTTCTATTCTTTAAAATCTCATTTTTCCCTTCTTTGCACTCTCTTCATGTGTAGCCTTTCTCTTTCTAGTATCTCTATATATTGTTTAACAAATATAAATATAATAATAAAGTTTGAAAATTGGATTCAAGAAAATAAAAATTATACTCAACTTTAATAATTAAAAATAGAATTATAAGTTGAAAATTTGTTGTGTAGTAGGTAGAAATTTATTATTGAACAAACAATATTGAACAGTGAACATAGCAAACATTGTTTTAACTTTTTCTTCCTTTTTTTAAAAAAATAGAAAAAAAAGTAATTACAAAAATGAAATGAGGCAAAAAAGTATACTCTGTGTTTAGAATCTTCCTATATCATTTTAGGAATCTTTTGAAATTTGAGAAATAAAAAACAGGAAACTAAAAATACTTGCTTTTCTAAAGATAGAAATGAAAAATATACAGAAAACAAAAACCAAATATATATTTTTCTAAATCACTTCTAAATTGAGTGCACTTTGTTAATGGGCATCTTTTCAATTTATTTGACAACGCTAAAATAGGACCGAGACTAATTCATCAAGTGATTATATATGTATAAAATTTTAGGAGTAGGATGAAAAGTCCAATATTACAATGGTTAGAAATAAGGAATATTATAGCTTTGTAAGTAATTAATTAATATGAATTCATTTTCCAATAAAATCCAAACATAAAATGATACGGATTAATTCTAAATGATAGATAATATCATATTTCTATATGAAGATATATAAATAGATATTTTATTTTAATAAGTGTTATTAGAGTCGTCAAAACGAGCATAGTTCAACGATAATTGACATATACCTCCAACCCAGAGGTCGTGAGTTCGAACTTAAGAAGGTTTGTATGAAAGGTTTTGGATAGGATCTAAAAGAAAAATATATGAGTTTGACAACAATTTATTTAAATTATATATATATATATATATATATATATATTCTGGACAACATTATATGAATATATGAATAATGTAATGCATAGATTTCAGGATAAAAGAAATCATGGAGTTGAAAAAATTAGTTGGGTGTGAAATTAATTACTCGTGTATTTTATTAGCCTACCAACTTAAGAAGGCTCTTAAATACAAAGTAATAAAGAGACCTAGTGATATTACTTCTACCCTCCATAAATTGGATTATATATATGGTGAAATTCAATTGATGGACAATTGGCTTGGACCTAACTTTAACATGTTGATGAGATTGGTATCGCGCAACATTATTGGTTGAAATAGTAAATATGAAATGTCGATTTGAGCCTAGTTCAACTGGTTAACACATAAAGTGATCTCTTATGCGAGATTGTAGAGATTCAAATGTCCACTACTCCACTCATCTTTTACGAATTAAAAAAAAATAGTAATAGGATAACGATGTTTCATCGTGGATCATTAGTTACACAAATATTTGCAATATTTTACTGATATTTCATCATATATTTATTGATATTTCATGAATACTTGAGTTTGTTGATATATATGTGATATTATTCTTCATGGATACTCCCTCCTTGCTACAAAACCAAATCTTTCTTTTTGCTTTTCATGTTTCTTCTTATTGACTATAAAAATATCAATACATATTAATAATTGTCCATAATTCCAAAAAATTTTATTATAGTTTTTTTTTTACTAACATGTCTATAGATATTCTTATATTAATGTTACTTTAAGTAATTGATATATGACTCCTCTGAAGAAAGGAAAAAAATTATTCTACCAAAAAAAAAAAACCAACACCTAGACAATATATCATGGCTTCTAAAACAACTATTGATAGAAAATATTTCACAACAAAATCATCACACTAAAATATATAAAATTCGTTTAACCAAAATAGACTTCGAAATTTGATCACGTGGACAGTACGTACAAAATCAAAATAGCCTAGCTATTGCAAAGTCAATTATGTAAGGAGAATGTCAATATATAAAAGACAAACACTCCAACGCTCAAGTTAGTAAAAATTTGTTCTATGCTTTTGGGACAAGAAATCATAATTGCATACCTGCGTACAAGAGTGAATTGGTATTTGTAGAAGTTGAGAAAGAGACGTTTTTGTTCGACCATTTGAAGAGTTTGTTATACGATTAAAGATATTGTTGGGCATGACACGATACCTCAGCACCTAACTATTTCAAAACTATCTTTGATTTAGTTGACCTATTTGATACCGCTCTAGTTGAGCTTAATAGGTCGGCCAGGACCCAAGGTAAGCAGAAAAGAATCACTAGAATGACATTTTTCTACTTTTCACGTATCAAGTCGTATTTTTACCTCCAACATTAAGGTTGACTGTGACCAGGATTAACTATTCACCTTAACTTATAGATGAGGTTAATAGCTCGATGTTTATCTTTGAGCTGGTATTGTCTTCTCATAACTCGACACGATCTATTTTTACCTTCTCATAACTCGACACGATCTATTTTTACCTCACCATGGTAGGTCGTACTTTTTCACCAACAAAAAGAAATATTCAAAGGAAGATTAA
This sequence comes from Momordica charantia, assembly GCF_013281855.1. Classification (NCBI taxonomy): domain Eukaryota; kingdom Viridiplantae; phylum Streptophyta; class Magnoliopsida; order Cucurbitales; family Cucurbitaceae; genus Momordica; species Momordica charantia. The sequence goes on from NW_028275166.1 coordinate 28,909,647, forward strand.
AATTTAAAAAAAAACAAGTGTTTTATTAAAATTGTATTAATAGTATAATTAATTAAACAAAAACGTACACTACACAATTCAAATTACCGGAAATAAAAAAGATCAAACAAGTATACACGCATTGTTTATGAATAAATTCCCGAGTAATGAAAGTTTTCTAAGAAAATATATTAAAATATCGAGCGAACAAAAAAAGAACTGGAAAGTCTTATCTCATAATTGTATTTAACCTAGAAATGCTACAATAATGTATTTATACTAATAAAAGATGAGTTAAAATACTGTTTTGTTACTGTATTTTTAGGTTTGGTTCATTTGTACATACACTTTGAAAATGTTTACTTTGATCTCTCACTTATTCAAATATATATACTCTATCATCGATCTCGTTGGCTTCTTCGCGTCGACTTAGTTTCCAACTTGGGCTGGTGCCTTATCCTTTCGAATTTGGAGTGTATCCGGATCGGATGACAAATCCTCGGACACACTTAAAGCTCTCTTGACTTTCCCAAACAATGCTCAGGATCTCATTGAGGTATCTTCGTTAGAAGCGCACAAGCAAGTCCCCCCGACACCTCGTCGAGACTCCTTCGTCCCCTGAGACGCCGGATCCTCAAGCTCATCACCCTGGTACCGCTGCTCGTCCTCTGGTTTCGAGAAAAAAGAGTTTCGGCCGATACTTTTGACTTTGGTTCATTTTAGTCGTGTGCTTTAAAAATGTTCATTTTGATTTTTGTATTTTTAAAAAATGATCATTTTAGTCCCTCTCCACGAGAGAGAGCCAAGTTTGAGTCTCAATAAGAAGACTACGTCTTCAAAAGGATGGAAGGGTGGGGCCAGGCGGCAAGCAAGTGAATGTGATCCCACCCCCCACAGGATCCACTTTTTGGGGAATATGGGTTGAAGCAAGTTTTAACACAAATTTTACAAATAACGAAAAATATTTAGTATAAAGTAATGTTTACATTTTAAAAAATATATTGATTGTAATGTGGTGTTCAAAGTAGATTTAGAATAAATGAAGAGACTAAAATGGTCTTTTTTAAAAGTACAGGAACTAAAATGAACATTTTCAAAGTACAAAGACTAAAATGAATCAAAACTGAAAGTACCGGAACAAAACTAGCATTTTAACATATAAAACATAAGTATAAAGAACTCACTTTTGAGATATATCCCAATTGACAAATTAAATCTAAACTACACTCGCTTCAAATTGTTTCAACTTCAATTGTTAGTACTATCTTTCCTCAAAACTATTATTATTACACCTTTTTGGATTCCCAAAATCAAAACACCTAATTTTTTCCCTTTTGGTCCCCAAAGAGATAAAGATGTGATTTTTTTCTTCTTCCTTTTTTTTTTTTTTTTGGGATTTGAAAGGATTGTCCCATTGATGAGCCAGCAACACAATTTGAAAGAGACAAAAAAAAGTTTTAAGTGACATGTGAATGCATTGAATTGGGTAGCTAGGGTTTGAGGAGATCTCTATTATTTGGGCACCCCCATTTCAACCATTCCAACCTATAAACTTTTAAAAATCTCTTAGATATGTAGTGTATAGTAATATTTAAAACATATTTTTTTATTTTAAGAAAAAAAATGTCTTTTTCTGATGCAAAAGAGTTTGCTTCTATATATACACACACCATCGCTAATATATTTCCTAATTTTTTTTTAAATTCTTAGGTCCGTAATCTTTTAAATTTCTCAATTTTAGTTTTAATGTATTAAAAATTATAGATAAGTTCTTTCAATATGTTAAAATTAAAATTTGTTAATAGAAAGTTGATGCATCGTTAAATTATTGTTTTGTTAAGTTGGAGAAGGTAAGGTTCTTTTGGTGTGTGGATTGGGTTTCATGTACCTAAGTAGAATCCAAAATAGTATTTTCAGATGATATGTTAGTAAAATAATAATTTATACCCGTTTTAAATATTTCATTTGTGGGTTTCTTTTTTTAAAAATTAATATTAGAAAGACTACTTTCACACCTATGTATTCATCTCTTTTTTGTTATCTTCTTTTTTTTAATGTTTTCAAAGTTTAAGCAAGTTTAAAAATCTAAATAAAAAAAATATTAAATTTTTTTTATTTTTAAAATTTGACTAAGAATTCAAATATGTTCCCTAACAAAAGTGAAAAACATATCAAAAGTGAAAAACATATCAAATAAACCATGAGAAATCAGCGTACTTCAAAAAATATAAAACTACCTCTTTTATGCATTCAATAAAAGTCTTATTATTGTCAATGAAGATTAAAAAGAATAGTTTATGAATTAAAAATTGTTATTTTTATGATAAGGTAGTCAGTTCTTAGTCTAAGGAATTTTCCATGGAAGCAACTTATTTCTCTAGTTGAATTGGATATTACACGACAAGAGTCATGTAGAATGGGAAGACTTTTTGGGATGTTTGTTTTTTGGGAATACAGATGCCCGATATCTTCAGATGTTGGAATTTTAGATGTCCGACATCTTCAGATAGTCACGTTTGTTTCGTAAGATAATATATAAGGATGTCCGGAAATATCTGGATAACCACGTTTGTTTTGTAGGACTTATTAATGGGAATTTTCTAAATTTATATAATGTTCCAAAAACGCTCTTACGAATATTCATATAATTTATACATTAATCTAATATAATTTGTATTTATATAATAGATTTTCCTAAAATAAATTTAATATTTTGTTTCAAAAGATAAATAAATAAATAAATAATAAATTTAATATTTTAGGTTTTTTATATTAATTGCGTATATGTATTAATTTTTGTATGTTATTAGGGAGAATTCATGTTAATATAATATATATTTTTAAAATAATTAGTATTGAATATAAATTTCATTTTCAACTTTAATATTTTTTTAAAATACAATTATACAATTAATGTTATATGGGGTAAAATTCATTTATTATATTATCAAATTATATTTTTTAAGAAGAAAAATATCAAAGGTAAGCTCATCGTTAAAAAAATGTTAAAATTAAATGGAGATATTATATAATTTAATTGAAGTTTATTTTATTTGTACATATAATACATGAATGTAATCAATTGTTTATTAGTCAATGAGTATATTAATTTATTTAAACTATAAAATTACCAATAAAACCAAAGAACTTTGATAAAAGAAAATATATGAAAAATGAACGAAGGGTAAAAATGTCAATATTGGATGTCCTCGACATGGGAATCATGGAAACCCATGTTTCAAAAGGGCATCCAAATCGACTCGAATGCCTTCTAAATGGGCATCTCGAGATACCCGGGTATCTTACATTATCACAAAACAAACGTGGGAATCCAGATGTCATAACAAAATGCTATAAAAATATAAAGAATGTTGATAACATAAACGAATTGTTTGTTTCGTGGGAATCGAGATGCCCGTCTCACGAGAATCTTGGATTTCCACGGAACAAACACTTCGTTTATGTTATCAACCTTCTTTATATTTTTATAGTGTTTTGTTATCGAAAAATTGCTTATATTTTGGTTTGTTTTGATCAATATATTCTTTATTCTATAATAATTTAGTCAACTCTACTTAGATTAAATTATTAACTTTAGAAGTGTGGGTTGATGCTCAAAATTTTAAGAAAGTTAATGTTATAGTGATTGGTGAAAAGATATTGGTAATATAAAATTAAAATATTTTGACATCAAAGAATAAATCTATGTACTAGTTGGTCCAAAGAGATAGTACTGCTTGAGACCTCGAGATAGTATGAGTGATTTGACACTCGAGGAATAACTTTAAAGTCTTGAATTCAAAACACAGATGCCGACCCTTGATAATAAAAAAATAATAACAAATTTGTGCATCAGTTGTGGATAATGATGATAGAGAGTTACCGTAAAGTAAATAAAAGAAGCAGACAAAGCAACAACTCTAGATCTTTACTAATGCATCGGTAAATTCTTTTTTTTATTTTTTTTATAGCAAATGGATCGGTAAACCTAGTTACATAGTAATATGACTATTTTTATTGCAGATTAAATTGATTTTTAAAGAGATATATTGGGACAGTTTGAAAACATCCAAAATACAATAATACTTTTGCAATTGGTCCTAAAAGGTATTTTTTTTTATATCAAAATATTCTTCTACTTTGGGCCTAGTTACTTCTATAAATATTGGTGAGGGAGATATTTGATCCTTTGGATTTACCAAACTTGCAACGATCTTTAAGAAAAAAAGAGATTTGATAAACCTACAAAATAGAAAGTTACACACCGATATGGTGTTAACCACATGATGCTTAAGTCAAGTTAGAATCGAGGTTTAGTGTGAAGTATAGCAATAGGAAAGGTTTTTGTGGCGTACCTGATGGTGAGGTTTGACTTTATAGATATCATAACCTTAGAGTTGACCGAATATCTTTCCTCTCAAATAGGTTGGGCTTTGGTGATAGCACAATCATGAGTCAGACGGGAAAATAGATCAATGGGAGTCAGCCTATTATTGAGCTTATCAGTGAAGCACACAAATCAAGCACGGGCTGGCCGGCCGACTGCTAAGACTCGGTCGATCGGAACCTAATTGGCCCTAAATTGATTACGTCTTTAAACATGTGATGTTGTTCGTCCATAGGGTCAAACTTCGTCTTCAAAACACAAATAAAAAGAAAGAAGTTTTTGTTATTCATATTCTATGACATCAATGTCATAGAATCACTTTTATATATTAAATGAAATAATCAATGAAATGTAACATTAAAAACATATAATATAACCTAAGAAAATGAAATTAACAAATTGAGTGAATAAATAGTAATAAGTTGTCTCGATCACTAATTAATTAAGATTTTGAAACATCAAATATATTTTTGGACCCAAAAATCAATTTGGGAAATTAGCACCTAAATATGTGTAACTGTATCATCTTTAATTCAGAAGAAAAAGGGAAGACAGGAGTCACCAATGACAGAAGAAGGAGAAATTATGGATGAGACAGATCCATTTTTTTAATTAATTTGAATGAGACATTAGAGTAGATACATGGAATGATACTTTTGACCAGATTTGCATCTTCTATTTTTTTTTCCTTCTCATGTCTTTATCTTAGAAATGTAACAGATTTGCACATTTAGAGACGTGACGATTTAAGATATTTAATAGGTTAAATAATAAATTTGTTTCCTATAGTTGGGGCAAAATACCAATTTAATTTTGATTTTAAAAGTTGCTTCAATTTGGTTCCTAATTTGGTTTGTCCTTAAATTGTGTTTTTTTTCCGATTACCGAGGAATCGGCGACCCTTTTGCGTGGGCCTCGCACTGTCCTCATATCTATACATACACTTCCATGTGGCTTGAACCCAGACCTCAAAGATATTTCCAAGCCAACCAAGCTATCCCTTGGGACATCCCTAAATTGTGTATTACTCACTTGAAAAACCTATTAGCTATTTTATTTTATTTTATTTACTCAACCTTTAACTCTAATACACTTTATTAACACAATTACTCAATTAGAAAACTACTATGTAAAAAAAACAAAACAAAACAAAACATGATAATGGCTCTCCATACCCGTACATATGTAATGGGTCATTGCTTGGTGGAGTTGTTTTTTTTGTGACTTGAACCCAAGACCTCAAGATAATCCTTGAAACCCCAAGCCACCCAAACTTCATATTTGCATATTTTTTGTTGTGTTTAGATATTTCTGTGGAAGGAGAAATTATTCAGGGTCATCAATTTCCCAACAAGTGGTATCAGAGTTGTAAGGTTGCAGCATCATGAGGGACAAATATCATGCACACCATTACTATGAAGGGGTTCTTAAAGTTCACCGGAGAGAATTTCAGTTTTTGGAAGATGCAGGTAAAAGATCTTCTTACATACAAAAAAATACACAAGACTTTGGGAAAGAGACCAGTAGGGATGATGGACAATGATTGGAGTGAGATGGATGAGCAGGTTGTTGCGAACATCATAATGTCGTTATCGATGAATGTTTGTAGTCTGGTGGCAAAAGAGACTATAGCGAAAGAATTGTTGAAGGCCTTGCAAGACAGGTATGAAAAACCTTCTGCCAATACAAAATTACTTTTATGGACGAAGTATTTTAATATCCACATGGAGGAGGGAACCTCGGTGAATTCCCACATTAATGAGCTCACCGATATATTGAACAAGTTTGAAGGTATGAGTGTCAAGATTGAAGAGGAGGTGAAAGCTGTGAGGCTGTTGACATCTTTACTTGACAGTTGGGAGACGATGAAGACCGCGGTGTCGAATTCACCAGGGGAAAATAGCTTGAAGTTTTCGGCTATTTGTGATGTCGCCTTATCTGATGAAGCCCGGAGAAAATTAGGAAAAATGTCTGCATCTACTTCAGGGGCAGAAAGCGGGGTTGAATCAGCTTTGGTTGCTCAAAACAAAGGGAAAGGTAAGATGAATTATAATGGGAAGCAGCAGCAGAGATATAGCAGAGGTAGTGGGAGTTCCAGTGGAGAAGTAGAGTGTTATTACTGCTACAGAAAGAGACACGTGAAACATTTCTGTAGAAAGTTCAAAGAAGGTTGTGAGAATGGGAACAATTCTACAAACGTTGTAACAGAAGAAAAACAGATTGAGGAATTTCTAGCTTGTGTTCAGAGGAACATATCTGTAGACAAGTGGATTGTCGACGTTGCAGCATCAGCGCATGTTGCTTCAGACATACGTTGGTTCTCATCTTTTACTGCAGGTGATTATGGCTCAATGAGAATGGCGAATAGGAGTATCTCAAAATTTAGAGGAATTTGAGATGTTTGTTTGAAGATAGACGAAGGGTCCGAGTTGTTGTTGCGAGGTGTTAGGTATATTCCTAGCTTTAGATTCAATTTGTTATCCGCAGGAAAGTTAGATGATGATGGCTACAGCAGTGAGTTTGTTGGGGGTTGCTGGAAGCTCAAAAAGGGATCCAGGGTGGTGGCAACTGGCCACAAGAGATCTGCTGTGTATGTGTCAAAGTTTGAGGTTTCCAGGGGATCTGAGAGACAGAGGATGCACAGGGCTGCAGATGGTTTAGGGCGAGACCTTAGAGAATCAGCAGCATTGACAACCAGAACAGATCAAATGAATCTGCCATCAGTTCAAGTACAACAGTTGGGAAGTAGAGGAGAGTATAAGTGGAACAACTCAGAGAAGTGTTCAATAGGTTGTCAGTTTCATGCCCCAGTTGTCAGACGAAAGAGCGAGCTGATGAAGTTGCATAAGCGAGGGAGTGCATCGAGGGAGAAGACTACAGTGGGTACTGAAGTCAAGGGGAATGTCTCTAGAAAGGCAACAGACTTGGATGGGAGCTCTAAGTCATTAGGGGAATTTTCCTTTAGAGGTCGTTGGGTTCGTTCGAGAAAGGAAGCTACAGGGACACTTAGTTCGAGTGGGACCACGTGGCTATATTTCTAGCTTCTGGGGGACAAGACCACGTAGGATTGCTCAGTCTCGGGATAATCGCAAACAGAGATTGGATAAGGCCGAGCAGTATGGATGAGTTCATTGATATAACAGTTAGAACTGTGCCTTGACAAAGGGTGTCAAGGAGTTGATGGGACACTGTTGATGCAGTGGGAGGCAGAGAATTGTCGCTTTTTCTCCAAGTGGGAGATTGTTAGGATTATGGAGCCAAAACAGGAAACTCATGTCCTATTAAGAAAAAGATTTTTCAACACTATTACTGATTCCTACCGGGAGTAGCATATTGTTGTCTTGTAAGGATTACGAACGTTTCGCAGTACCCCCGTTTTGCAGTTACGCCCGTAACGGGTCTAAAGATTGAGATTTACTAGGATTCATATGGGACTGTTATAAATCGGAGATGGACTGAACCCTAGAGGTAGGCTCTGAACACCCGAGATCTTATACTCTACTTCTCTTATTCTGATTTAAGCATCGGAGCCCGTGTGGCAAAAGCCATATCGGTCCAAGGGTTACTTGTTTTGCAGGTTACACAGATCCCTTGATTCTAAAAAATTAGTATGAATTTGGGAAGATCTTAAGAGGCCAAATTTCTGCATCAATAAAGTCTTTCAACAAAAACTTCAAAGCCTAAGTATATCGTTTTGACATATATAGATATAGATATATTAGAATTTTTACTTTCATGTTTAAAATCTTTTGAATTTTTCTATTTGATTTTAAATGTACTAATATATTTTAGTGAAGCTGATCTGTTGTCAACCACCAGCATATGTTAAATTTCATTAATGATTAGGTTATGTAGTGTTAAAATATTTTTTATTTAAATGATAAGAATGTGATTGAAAAATGTTAATATGTTAGGAACCATGAATTTGAAACTTACAAAATATAAGGGTAAAATTTAAATTCTAATGTGATACACATTTGGAATAAAATTTTAGATACTTATTTAAAAATTTTCAAATTACAATCATAAAGTTTATTTCATATATATATATATATATATTACTAAAACCAATCCTTTTTTGTTTTCTAAAATTTGCATACAAGTTTTAGTATTTCCAGAAGAAATAAGAATTGAAACTAGCACAAACATACGCGTTTCTAGAATATATTAGAAAAAAAAAATATTATCAATGATCAGGAAATAAATATTATCACTGAGGATATGAACTTACACTTTTTTAGTACACAGGGTAATAATTCAAATTCACGACTTTTTGATCGAAAATAGGTATCTTAATCATTTGAGATATAAAGGAAGGTATAAACTCAATAATCACTTGACTATATGTTTAAATTTTGTTTCCCAATTTTCAAATTGTTTTATCAAATATTTTCATTCTTTTTTATAATCTATTTCTAAAAATGTTTTAAACACATTTACCAACCCAAACATGAGAATTCATCTTAAGGACCATTTTAGCCCTCATTTAACAAAACCTAGAGAATTCAGATACTATTTTCATGGGTAAATATAGATGTTTTTTTTTTCAAACCAAAAATAGATTTAATTAGTACATCTTTTCTTACCGTTTCAACCTAAGAAATTTTGGCCTTTTGTCCACCTTTTTGTGTTTCCTTGTGGTTTATGTTGCCCTAGAATCTCAGTTGGTGAGAATACTCATTATATCAAAATAAAAAATGAATACAAATAAACAAAAATAAATGAGGAAAGAGCAATAATGTTTTTATGATTTCTTGTAATGCTAATGAAGAAGTTAGATCATCAACTTTCTTCAATCTCTTAGAAACTTTCACTCAAGTTGGCATTGTATTAAATATGAGGGCAACAAATAAACAAGCAAGATTTTCAATGCCATGTGAATATCATAAATGAATTTAATTGTCACTCAACTACATTTTACCTATATATTCATATATATTGTGATTCTGCCTTGCTTTCTCATTTTTTTTAATCAAATTCGAACCTTATCATCGTGTAATCTTAAAAACCATATTTATTTATAAGAAATATTAATCGTTGAGTCAGATTCAAGTTTGACAAGCTTACTTTTGAAAATGTTTTGAAATTATGCTCAAATTTTAAAAACTAAGATATCTACTTTGTTTTTGCTTTGGATATCTTCTTTCTTTTTAATTATCATGCTTATACGAGAACAATTTTCTTATTCTTGTAATTCCTTTTTCAAATAATCCTTTATGAAATTTGGTTAAAAGATGAACAAGGTAAAATAATAATAATAATAATAATAATAATAAATTTTAACTTTTTTGAAATGTGAAAAACTAAACAAAGATATCATTAGGATGAACCAAGGTTTTAAATATTGATGTCGAGGTCTCAATTTCATGGAAACATCGATAAAATGTCGATACTTTTATAGAAATTAAAAAATCGTAAAAAATATTTAAATTAACAAATAAATATTTTTTTATTTCTAAATAAGTTAAAAATAATTAATATTAATATTATGTATATATTAGTGATATTTTGTTGATATTTTTCATATTTTGTCGATTTTTTTTACTATGATGGAAATATCGATTTACCCCTGATGTCGATGTTGAACTCATAAAAACGTGGACATGTTGATGGAAATGTCGCCGTGTCATGTATATTTAGACCATGGGATAAACCAAGGTTTTAAATATCAATGTCGATGAAATGTCGAGGTCTCAATTTCATGGAAATATCGATAAAATGTCGATATCGATCAATATTTCTATAAAAGTTACATAAATTAAAAAATCGTAAAAAATATTTAAATTAACAAATAAATATTTTTTATTTCTAAATAAGTTAAAAATAATTAATATTAATATTATGTATATATTAGTGATATTTTTTTTCATTTTTTTCATATTTTGTCGATTTTTTTGTACTATGACGAAAACGTTGATTTCCCCTCATGTCGATGTCGAACCCATAAAACCGTGGACATGTTAATGAAAATGTCAACGTGTCGATGAATATTTAGAACTATGGGATTAACAAACTCAATTTAAAAAGAAAATGTAAAATTAAAAGCACAAGAATCAACTCCTCAACAAGTCTTTTACTTCATTTTATAACAATAAAGGTGGGTTTGTTATGACTTTTGAAAGAGGGGAATTACATTTAAACCAATTAAAATCACTTTTCGAATCATAGTAAAAAGGAATTTCCAAAATTACTCAATTACTTTAAAATTCAAAGAAGTATTTAATTAATGTAAATTTTATACTTTTAAACGACTCCAAGCTCACTCCAAAAAGACACTTTTATCTCAAATCTGAGGAATTGCAATGAGAATTAAAATAATAAAAATTTCTATGTACTCATATAGAGCCTCGAGAAAAATACTTGTGAAAGTACACTTGGAGGGAATGTTTTTATAATTATTTTTAAATTTACAAATACTAAAAGTTTTAAGCATCTTAGAATGTAGATAACTATTTTTTTTATTAAATTATCGTTTTTTTAAATAAATTTGTTACTTAATTTTTTTGTTTATTTATTTATTTTCTAAAAATATTTTTAAAATCTAACTAAATTTTAAAAGCTAGAAAAATAGTTCTAAAAAATCCTTTTGTTTTTAAAAGTTGGTTACTTCAAAATGGAAAACAAAATGAAGAAAAATATTAATAAACAAAGTTATTTCTCAAAAGATGAAAACTAAAGTGTAATGGCATGTTCAAAATCCAACTTTTTGTTGTTTTTTTTGGTTGTTTCTAAGAACTAGATTTTTTTGCTCATAATTCTTCTTTAATTTTCTAATCTCCTTAAAAGAAAAAAGGTGTTCAAATTTTGAGTCAATTTTTAAAAACCAACAGAAGAAGATTTCAAAATTTTAAGTTTTTTTTTATATATATAATTTACTTCATAGTAAAAAGAATGAGAGGAAAAAAAAAACAAAACAAAACAAAGATTAGAAGCAAGACAAAAAAAAAGCCAAAAACAAATCATTATCATCACCAATGGAAACATAGATGGAAATATTAATAAAATTATATATGTATATAAATAAATAGTTAAATTAATAAATATGTGTTTCATCCTTTCTGAAGAAAGTTAAAAATTCTTATTATTAATATGACATTTTGTTGGTATCTTGTTTTATATATTTCATCGATTTTTACGAACATAATAGAAATTTCAATTCACTGTCGTATGGACATATATATGAAAATATGTATGGAAATTTAATATGTTACTATTGACATATGTCTTACTGTCAATCTGAATCTAGTTCAATAAGTTAAAATATGTATTATTTCTCTTCGGATTTGAGAACTCCAAATTTAATAAAGGAAAAAAAATGGTACTTTTTGTGTGAGGTAATAATTTCAACAACTCCACATCTCACAATCAAAAGCTGTTAAGGGCAGTTTGGATGAATGAACCCAACTAACAGTTTAATGCCAAATACCTCACCCCATTGAAATTGACCCCATAATTAATCAATTTCCCAATAATGCCCCACCATTTCAAATAATTACTCCACTCCTACATTTTCCGGCTCTTTATTTTCTCAACTGAATCAGTACTATGCTATGGGAACAATATGTATTACCCCACAACAAATATTGCCTTTTTATTTCCCATGTTTGTAATTGGTCGATTTAATGAGTTATATAGAGTGTATAGTGTCATGTTGAAATTATGATCATAAAAATGAGATAAAAATAAAATGAAGAAACCAAAACAATCACAAACGAACTATTCGACAGTACGATGACTAAAATAGATAATAATTGAAAGTACAAAAATAGAATGAATAAATATTGAAAGTATATTAATTAATTTAATATTATAACCTTATAAGTATTAACAAACTAGGGAGATAACACTACTTTATATTGCTCAACAACATTTTGAGAAGAGTCAATTCATCATAAATTTCCAGCTGCATAATAAAAGAAAGAGGAAAAAATATCATTTCGTAGCTTTAATTACAATAACCAAAATAGATAACATTATAAAGCCGACAACAAGAGCTTAATAGAATTCAACTCAAAATTTAGAATTCAAAAGAAATATAAATGAAAACTACTACAAAAGATCATCACCGGTAGCTGCCTCCGAATATTGAACAAAATATAGTATCCTATGATTGGTATTCTAATTCTTTCTTTTTTTATTTTATTTTATTTTATCGAGATGTATTGGATCTATAGTCGAGTTGAGAATGGGGTGACCATGGTATATAAATAAAGACAATTATTTTCATTATGGTATGAAGCGTTTTTCTATAAAACCAAAAGTAAAGTTACAAGGAGTCGTGCATAAAATGGACAATATCATAAGGAATAGTGTTTTTTTTTTGTTACCTTAGGCCTACATTTTGTACCCAACGATATTTTTTCATAAGGAATAGATTATGATCATTATAACTTACTTTAGGTGCTAAATCACATGTAATTACTCCAAAGATAATTCTCTTTTTCCTGGAGCTATTATGTGTTACATGCTAAGGATCCTACATTAAAAAGATAAGAGACATAATAAGGGTTCATAATAGATATTGGCTACTCCTCTCATTGTCAGTTGTTTTTTTAGATGAAACTCCTCGAATATTGATAATACATTTATTTGAACAATGATTCTACCGTAGATCCATATTTGCATAATATTATTTACTTTAAAACTAAGCTCGTATGATTTTTTTTTATTTGCTCTACCAAAAAGTCTAAAAACAATAATGAAGATTGTTCTCGGTTAACATTTTCATTTATCCATGAGTTTGACACCAACATGAGGAGTGAATCAACATTTTCATAGTATATCCCAAAAAAATTGAGAAAATATAAGAAAAAATATCAACAAAAGATAATTAATATGGACAATATTAATATTAATCACTTTTTACTTATTTAAAAATGGTGAAATATTTATTTGATCATTTAAATATTTGTTATGAATTTTTGTTTTTCTAATGTTTCCAGAAATATCTATCGACATCTAGGTTATTTTATCAATATTTTATCGATATTTACTTAAAATAATGGATAGCTCTACATTTCCATCAAAAGACCATCAAGAAGTCTCCCTTCAAGGAGTAATCTAGAACAAAGCATATTGTTTGTTTTGTATAGCTGAAGCACAATTATAGAGATAATTGATAAATTAAAAAATCTAGGGCTCACCACTTATGTAACACCCCATACATATGTTTCGAAATTTTGCATTTAAAGCTTAATTTAAAAATTAAATTGTTGTTCATTAATAAATTTTCAAATTAGCTATAAGAAAATTATTTACTAAATCTTAGTAGCAATTTGAAAATGAAGTAATTAAGCTGAATTTATTTCAAAGAAAAGAACAATTAATTATTCTTTTTCAAATGATTAGTTATAAAAAGTGGGTCAAAATTAAATCTGAACTCAAATTTAATTTACATTTAGGTCCATTATGCCTCTCTTTATTGCAAGTTGATGACAGCAATACTAAGTAGTTGATTTCCTTTGTTCAATTCCTCATAATTAATTATATTTTGAGTCATTATAACTCTTTTTTCTTTTTTTGCATTTATTTTAGGTGGATGTAAGGATTATTTTGGGTTCAAAGTAGAAGAATATGGTTTGACTAAAATTAGGTTAGATATGCTGATATGATGTTTAGTTTAATTTTGATTCTATTATTTAGTTTCTATGCTGAGCACACCAAAAATTATGTTCTCTCTATGAAAACATAATTAAAAAAAATTAGCATAGTTTTTCTCCCGTACATTATTGTTTCCTCCATAATTTTTACTGTCATTGAAGGTCAGATTTGTTGTAGTGATCCGACCTTTTTAGCTCGTAATTTCATGAAAAAAAATAGTGGGAATTACCCTCCAATCAATCTCGATTGGTGCAATCCTACACTACTGACTCGTGGATACCACTACTATTAGTTGGGATCATTGCATGTAGCTATATTATATTTATTCCGCATACATGAAATCATAAAGTGTTTCATGGGGTGCAACTTTGTACTACTAACTGACCATAATAGATGGTTCATTGATCCAAAGGGAGTGAAGATAATTCATCAAAATTAAGGATTTAATGAAAATGAGTTTAAACTCTATGATTAGTCACCTGCCTAGTAATTAATTTTCTATGTATTTTTTTGGCAATCAAATATAGTAGGATGACACAGTTGTCCCTGTGAGCTAGGTGCGAGCAAACTGACCTAGATACTCACGACCTAGATACTCACGGATGAAAAAAATAATAAAATAAGAAAAAAAACTTATACTATTAATCAGTATCAAACACACAAAAAAAACAAAAAAAAAAATCTTACTTGACAGAAATGTCAAGCTCTACCACACTTGACGCTTTATACAAACCATAAAAAGATAAAGTTGGCTTAAAGCTCGACAAGAGGCAAGCGTCATGTTAAAATTTTCTTATACTTAGAAAACGACGAGTTTATTTCTAAACACTTAAAACATTGGTCGAGTTTAATTTTAACACTTTGACATATACGTTTCGTCAAGTTTAATTTTAACGTGACACTAGTGGAATGACAAGTGGTAAAATATTAAATGTTGAATTAAAAAGGTAGTCCTTAACATGTGTCGAGAAGTTGTTTTATAACTTTACATGTACACAACATTAAGGAGTACCTTTTCAACTTTACATTTAATACTTTACAACTTTAGTATGTCATGTCATCCCATCATTTTGCCACCCCAATTGCCCTCCTACTTTCTCGAGAAATTTCCGACTTCAATTACAAAAATGCTCCTTCAAAATCTTATACCACTCACACTCTTCTCCTTACTCCCAAACAAAAGAATACAACAAAAGATCAATTTAATTAGAGTTTTTTTTAGTACAACAGTAGATGTCAATTATCGTTAAGCTACGCTCGTTTTAACAATTTAACTAAATTTATAAGCTTAAACTATTTATAACTGGGATCAGAAAAGCCGAAACCAAAATTCATGTTCACCCCTAACTTTTATAAGGCCAATAAATATACATTTATTATATCCCTGTAGAAAAATAATTACATATCTAAAAAGTCTAAATTATTAAAATAGTAGTCTACTTCTTTGGAGTAGTGGTCAACTATATGAGGAAAGTTATGCATCTTTATTTTCCTTTTAGCACCAAAATTTGAAGAAGATTTCATGTCTACCAAATCTATAAGATATGTTATATCTATAAAATTGCTTCAACCAAATATAATATAATATATAATTTTTTATAATAAATTAAAGTTTTGGTAACCATTTTATATTTTATATTTATTTTCTTTAGTCTCTTTTTTCCTTTTTCTTAAAAATAAATTTCAATTTTCAACCAAATTTCAGAATAATAATAATAATAAGTTTGAAAATTTGTTGATATGTACACATATCACTTAGAACTGTAATTTGAAAAATTGTAATCATTAGTGAATAATATTTGAGTTGATTTTTTTTCAACCATTGCAAGGGTAAGATATCGAACTATTGTCCTTTGAAATGGTAATATGTGTGTCTTATCTACTCAACTATGCTCGGATTAGTGAATTTGAATTGATTTGAACATTGAAATATGGATGAAACTTGAAGGCTATTTTGGTCATTGGCTGAATATTAAATATTTTTATGTTTTATAGTAAGATTATTATTGAAAGTCATTAGGATGGTATGGTCACTTTTGATGTCTTAGGCAACAAAAACAAAAAGGGTATATATGTAAAAAAATTCAAAAGGAACACCAAGGCCCAAGAAAGGAACTTTTTCACTATGGGCTATGGAGAGTAAAATTGGGCCAATGGGCCTGGAAATGCAATGTGTAAAACACCAGTTCAGATCAATGACTTTGGGTCTACTTACAAGTTACAAGTCATTTCTCTAGTAGGCAGTAGCATTGTACAGAAAATGGTTCTTTTTTATTATTATTGTTTATTATTTATGTATATTATGTCAAACAATTATACCTAGTTCAATTTGTTGAGGGATATATCCTCGACCAAAAAGTTAGAAGTTGGAATTGCTCTTTCAATTTGCTAACCCAATAATTTAAAGTTGCAACATTAAAAAAAATATATCTAATTCTAAAAGAAACTTAAAAGGATATCCAACTAAATTATCCAAAAAAAAAAAACAAACATAAACCAAGAAGAAAGAAAGAAAGGCATTGAAATTGGACTTTTACCTAAAAATCTCATTCACTACAAGAAAGTAGAGAGAAAATGAAAGAGGGAGAGAGAAGAGGAGAGAGAGAATAAGGATGAGGCTATCCTCAAGAGTATGGATATAGTGCCTACATGGCAGCATCCCATTGGCCCAAAACCCAACATCCAATTTTTCCATAGGCTGAGATAATTCCACAAAAGAATTATTACCCATAAAACAATTGATTCCCCCTCCCTCAATGTGTGGTTATGATTATTCCCTTGGTTTATCTTATTATTCAAACCCCAACTCCAAAACTTAAAGCGCTGGTTTTGGTTTTAGAGAGCAAAAAAGGGGAGCTGAGATTTTAGCCATGGCTGCCACTAATCTTTCATGCATTGCTTCTGGAGTTGTGATCCCTTCTTCAGCCACCATATCATCTTCTTCTAGGTTAACTTCTGTGGCCTTCTTCCCCAAGAATCCCAACCCCATTTCTAGAAGATTGGTTATCCGTGCCGCCGCCGATGAAGCCGCTCCCCCGCCGCCTGCTGCCGCCGCCACCGCCGATGCCCCGGTTGAGGAGGCTAAGCCTAAGCCTGCCCCAATTGGCCCCAAGAGAGGTGCCAAGGTATGAATCGTAGATCTAGTTAAAATTGAATAGAGATGGCAAGTTACGATATTTATCTAAGTTTAGAGTTGATGAAATTGACAGGAAAATTGATACTGGTAGAAATTGAATTTTTCCAAAAAAAAATAAAAATAATAATAAATGATTAGCTCAAATGAAGGAGTAATTTATTTTGTGCCCTTTTATTAAGTTAAGTTATTGTTGATGTTTGATTCTCTTTGAAATCTTATCATTTATTTGAACAGGTGAAGATTCTAAGGAAAGAGTCCTACTGGTACAAAGATGTTGGGTCTGTTGTAACAGTTGATCAGGTTAGACACTTGATAATTTATTCATTTATGAATTCTTTTTTTTTTTTTCATTCTTTCAATTAGTGAGATTTCACACACGCAAAACCAAGTCGCTATCATTATTTTTACTGTTTTTAGTATCGAGTAAAATTTGATTCATAGAATCAAACAACAGTAGATTATCTACTGCTGTTAGACCTTCCACGCTAATAACAAGTTAAGGATGAATAAACCACCATCAACTCAAAAGTTTAAGTTGATATTTGCGTATGATGTTTAATTTGACTCTTAAGTTGACGTAAAGAAATTTAAACACAAGATGAGCTCTCTAACATTTAAATTGTTTATGTTGGAACAAATTTGGTGGTATTGGTAATTATTTTGTAAAATAATTTGGAAAAAATGTATGTACTAATGTCTAAGGTGTAAACAATATTTTGCAGGACCCGAACACTCGATATCCAGTTGTGGTTAGATTTAACAAAGTAAATTATGCAAGTGTATCAACAAACAACTATGCACTTGATGAGGTTGAAGAAGTTGCTTAAGCTTTTTAATGTGATTTGTGTATTTTTGAGTTAAATGCTTGTATAAATACTTCCAATTTCAATCTATTTCCCCTCTCTCTATGAGTGTGTGTTTAGTAATTCCACCCATAATTTCTCTTCCCTTTTAAATTATAAAGTTTACAAGACTGGACTTTTGATGCTTAGTTTGGGAGATGAATAGTTTTTATAAGGTTTTTAACTCAGAAAATAGGCCAAGGATATAAAAGTTGGAGTTTCAAATCTCCACGCTCTCCAAAATAGAAATAGAAAGAAAGAAAAAAAACATGTAAAGGAGTTGTATATATAGATTTTTTTGGGATATTTTTTTGATAATTTTTTACATTTAAAAAGATCACAAACAACATAGAGAAAAATTCTTAAATGAGAAATGGAATTTATTAATATATTCGACAAGAAAAATAGAAATTGTGAAAATTATTAGAATTCAATGTTGTAAGTCATAAATACATAAACGTAAGTTTTTCTAAAACTAAGTATAATAATTCAATGATAGTGTCAAAGTGAGCATAATTCGACGGTAATTGGCATATACCTCCAACGAAAAGGTTGTGAGTTCAAATCATCTCCCTAATGTTGTATTAAAAAAAAGAAACAAATACATTTGAACACAAATTCTACCTTATTAGTCAACTTGAGCATAGGTTAATTAGTTAAACATTATATAGACGTTCAACTCTCCTACCATATTGTTGAACTACTAGACAACTCTTTTTCTAAAAAAAATTAATTATGGAACTACGCACAAAAATAAGATAAATGTAGGGGCAAAAGTAGCAAAAGAAAAAATTAATAGTAGTAAAATTTGAAACACAGCCTACGCAGAAGAAAGCCAAAGTTCAACATACTTTTACTAAATACGGAGCCCAAACAATGGTATACCTCGTTTGATATATCTGATTGGAAAAGTATTATATATATATATATATATATATATAATTTGATATGTTAAAGATCTCACATTGATAAGATAAGGGATCTAACAAGCGTTTATTATAGACATGGACTACTTCTCTCATTGTCAATTAGTTTTGAGATGGAATCTCATGAATATTAATATAATATATCTGACTATGAGTGAATCTTGCGTGTCAACATTCAGGCCTCTTTCCACTGCCCTAACACCTTAGGAATGCCTAAGTTTAATAAGCCTACGAAGAAGCTTAAATCAAAACTTGCATATGGTCCGTGTTATTATAGAGTAGAAGTTGGCTGGAATTGAACAAGATGATTAATATCAAAGGGGTAAGTATCATTAGAATGTTGGGCATTAAAGGCTCTGCTCGCTAAATTCTTCATTCTAATCTCAGTTGGATGAACTCCATCCCAAAATAAATATTCACTCCTATTGCTGCATACTTTTCCAAGAGGAACACATTGCAGCCCATCAGCTCCAACTTCACAACAAGGAGTAATTGTATTCACTTTGCCTGTAAATTTATATTTTTTAGTGAATAATATTCATTACTCAAAAGAAAAATACATTGCTTCAAAAAGAAGAAAATATATAAGTCGGTTCAATAATGATTTCATTTTTAGTTCTCCGTTTTAAAAGAACTATATATGCTTGTTTTCTCGCTATTTCTTTAATATGTTTCTTACCTTTGATAATAAGACAAAAGGAACACACAAATAGAAATAGTGGTTGTAAGCTTAATTTTCAAAAATTGAAAACCAAAAATAAAATGGTTATCGATCAGATCCATGATTTTCAATTTTTAAAAGTAGAAGCATTTTATTATTTGTTAACACAATTTTTTTTTAGGGTTAAATGATGTGTGAGTGGAAATTTGAACAACCATCTTTTGAAATTTTAATTATAATGTCTTAACCAATTAAACTATACTTGAGTTGACAATTATTATACACTCTTAATGTATTTAGAGTAAACTCTATTAATAATCTTACAAAAAAAAATTATTTATTCTAAAAGTTGGATCTCTCCTTAGGGAAAAAAAGGTCATTAAAAAAAACAGCTTTCCAAATATATATTATTTTACCAGCAAAATTTTTCTAAAAACATTAAACTATTTTTTTCATATACAAAACAAGTCTTTAGAAGGAAAAAAACAAACAAACAAACAGTTTGACCATAGCTCAAGTGTTAAAAGCATACTCTTTAATTAAAAGGTTGAAGGTTCGAATTCTACCCCACATATTAGTATTATAAGACATGTTACCTTGGTTTGGAGTATCGTGTCTCGCAATGTTGTAGACGTCGATGAAGATAAATTTGGCATCGGTGAAGTCGGTATTAAGATCGTTAATACTCGACTTGAGGCCAATATTAAAAAGTTGAATGGCATTGTTGATGTGATCAACACATGGAGAGTCTTTGTGGTCGAAGGTAGCCCTTGCATATGGACTACATCCTGCCAATGCCGCTCCAAAAATGGCTAACTTTCTAGCTCCCTGCCCATACAGAGTCTGCAATATATTCGAAAATTATAAAAACCAACATGTGACTATATTATGCAACCATTTTCACATTTTTAGATAGCAATATTTTAAACTCTGTTTGATAGCGGTTTTGTTTTAGAAGTTAAACTTGTTTACTAATTATTTATTTGTCTTTTAGGGTGAGTTTAGTTTGACATGTCTTTTACAACGATACCCCAAATACGTCCAAGTATCTTCACGATTATATGATATTATCCACTTTGGGCATAAACCCTCACAATTTTGCTTTTGGTTTAATTATGAGGTATTCTGATTAAAGTCTCATACCAATAAAGATAATTGTCCTCATCTATACACCATGAATCGTTCCCTTGCTTAACCAATGTGAGACTGTGTTTGCATTTCTCTTACAAACTCAACATTTTAATTTAAAGCACAACAAAATGCAATCATCTCTGATTGATCAAGTGCTTAAATGACAAAGTGTCGAGTGTTCGTCTAGAAATGATTTTTAAAGCAAACCTATTTTTGTAAAATATGCTTTTTTCATTTATAACCCAACACTATAGAGTTCATAAAAAAAGAAATACTTTTAGTTATCTAAAATCACCAAGAAACAAATATTAATTAAACATAGCTAACTTTTGAAAATGCTTCCCTAGTAGATAAGTTAGACATGAGTCAACAAGGCCTAACCTTCAATTGGTGGGAGAATTGTTTGTTTAGAGCAATGGCATATTGTTGTGGAGAAAATTGGAGACTTGTATTGTAGGAAAGTGGCATAAAATAATTGTTAAGATAATCATTGCCTCCAATATTAACCACATACAAGCATCTTTCAAGATGTGCCATGGTAGCGCTGTTGTTGTTTCCCAATATGTTATGGATTCTTGAAATGGTATGATTATGCTGTATCAATTGTTCATCGAAGCTTGTTCTTTCGCCCTGCAAGTGCATGCAAATTTCATCATAAACATGTAAATGAACAAAAGATGTGTGATCAGGTATATATATAAAATTTATGTTAGACGATATATATTAAAAAGTTGATAACAAGATAAAGAAATGCCTAGATGGAAGAAGTGGTTGTAATTTAAGCTTAATTTTAAAAAGTAAAATGGTTATCAAACGGACCTCAATAACTCAATTTTAGCCTTTTCAATGAATAATAGTACACTAGAAGCATGAGAACTACACAAGATATAGGGTAAAAAGCTCCTACTTTATTAATTGTTAATGTGTAGAAAAGTTATATTATTGTAAGTTAATTACCTGTGTTCTTCCACTTTCCTTGCGAATTCCTGCAGCTCCAGATGCATAATTTACGCCTTTGAGAATGTCCCAACCTGTTGTATTCTTAAATGGTGGGATGTAATTCTCAAAACCCAAAAATTCACCTGAAAAAGGAAAAATCATTATTATTCATCTTATTCCCCCTTAGACTACTTAGGATGATTGCTCAATTGGTTAAAACATTATATCTCCGATTAAATGATCGTCGGTTCAAATCGCCATCCCATGTGGCCATGTTGTTGTACTAAAAAGAAAAAAAGACTGGAAGATTTTAGAAACATAAATGTTTGATAACTATTTCGTTCGTTCAAACGTTTCTGTTTCTTTGTTTTTTATAAAGAAAAATTAATGGCAAAACTCCAACATCCATGAATTCAAGTATGATAAAACAATCTTTTTTATGTTTTGGAACAAATTGGAAATGAGAACATGAAGAAACTTGTTTTTGTTGTTTCCAAAATTTCTCCGCAGAAACAAGAAACGTAGGACTTAACGTGTTTCTTGTTCCTTCATTTTTAATAAAGAAAAATGATTTGCATAACTCCAACAAGATATGATAAAACAACATTTTTATTTATGTCGTGGAACAAATTGGGAAATGAGAACAAAAAAGAAGAAACTTGGTTGTTTCTAAAGAACATGATTAGTTGTAAAATACTTAGATTTCTAAAAAAATTGGAAACGAGAAACGAAAACGTTACGAAACAAGTTCATAGTTCGTTAATTGCAAAAATCTTAGATTTCATAAGAAAATAAAAAACAAGAAACAAGAAAT
Source organism: Momordica charantia (assembly GCF_013281855.1). Classification (NCBI taxonomy): domain Eukaryota; kingdom Viridiplantae; phylum Streptophyta; class Magnoliopsida; order Cucurbitales; family Cucurbitaceae; genus Momordica; species Momordica charantia. The sequence goes on from NW_028275166.1 coordinate 28,932,062, forward strand.
GAAAACGTTACCAAACGAGGAAAATTAAAAAGGTTGTTGCAACGAGAGAAAGAGTAAAGGCGAACCGATGAAATCTGCGATATTTCGGCCATTGGAGAACCTTCCGGTGGGCATCATTTGCTTGGAAAAGTCAATTCCATAGGGCCTGTAATCAGCTCGAGCAACTCCCCTGTTGTTGTTATTGTTTCCATTGTCAACCAAAGAATCTCCAAAAACGAAATAACATGACACTAATGGGGATCCACTTCCACTTCCATCCACCCAATCAATTTCAAAACTGAAACTTATTGTTAAAACACAATAAACCATCAACAATGCCACCTTCATAATTATTAAGGAATTAATCTTGAGTTGGTTGTAAAAAGAACCAATGTACAATTTTTTTAGTTTTAGTTTGATTGAGAAAGCTATTTTAAACTCAAAGTTGTGGGACAAGCCCTTAAATTGGGTACCCCAAACTTGGGATCCATTAATATGGTTCAGGTATTTGAGGAAATTAGGTGAAACTAAATAGGTTTGGGAAGTCAAATAAACAACTTGGATTTGGATGGCTTGTGCCTTTAGTTTTGACCAAACCAATGGCTTCTCTATACCAAGCATTGTTAATTATGTCAATACAGACAAACTAAAAAGGTTGTTACAAAAAGATGGACAAATACACAAGATAGGGATATAAATTCTTTTTTTTTTTTATATATATATACATGGGTGTCCGGGCCAGCTTATGCGTACTTCGACTAATGGACAACCACCGGAAAACACATAGGAATTACTAATTCCTAAGGTAGGTGGCCATCATGGATTTGAATACATTCCCTCTTAATTAACCCTAGCTCCTTTAGACCAATATAATGAGCCACCCATGACGATTATATAGGGATATAAATTCTTATTCTGAACGTTAGAGTTTCATTGGTTTGCCCCAAACTTGAAACTGCGTCCAGTCTTCTACAACTGCAAGTTCGACTGTGAACATAGAAGATTACAATGATGTTCTCTCAACTCATATAAACCAAGATGTTCTACGCCCTTTGTCTCCACGACCTATCACTTATTAGAGGGCTAAACAACTACAACTAGCCTTGACGACTCTCATATCTAAACAAGAGTGAGCTGAACTAACGAAGATCAAGGGGTAAAGACAGAAAGAAATTCTATACATGGTGCTAAATGAGGATACAAGAAAGAGATGGCAGAACTTTGTGTTAAAAAAATTTATTATTACAATTTTGTTATTTTCGTATTTTAGATGTTTATGTTTTGGCCAATGATGTGGCCTTAAAAAGAGTTCTTATTTTTAGATATTTCTTTTAATTACTTATGCCGCGCCTCAGTTAGGAGTAGTATAGTCTTTTATATTCCACTAGAAACACGTGCAGTGCATGGGAAATTTCGTAGTTTTTATTTCAATGTTTAAAAATATAAAATTTATAATCTAATTTGGTTTTTTTTAACTCTAAAGGTTTACCTCACCAAGTTTTTTTGTATTTTCAATGTTTATCTCATAAAACAACGTCTCAATAATTCTCATCACCCACTAATGCGGGTTAATGTGACTAAAAGTATTATTCTTCAATTACTTAAAAAAACTTTCTATAAAAAACACGTATTTATGGATTTTTCATCTTTTTTTCCCTAAACATAACGATACATAAAAGTAAATAAAACTTTGTTTCAATTTCTGATTTGAGTCATTGAAAAATAAAATGACAAAAAAAAAAAATAGTGAGAGATAGAGATGCGTTCAGGACACCCGTTCTTTGCCATGTTCGAGTTCCGGTCCAATTTCTTGCCCTAGCTCGTCGGGAATGCCAACTGCAGCCATATTCCGATGGATTGCTCCAGCTATTTTCATCACACGATGATCACCTTACGAAGGAGGAGGTCATTGAGAGAGTCATCGCGGTTATCAAGTGTCATCCCAAAGTGGATCCGTCCAAGGTAACTCAATCTTATCACTCATTTTCCCTTTCCTTTTCCCAGTTGATTGAATCGTTTGGAAAAAAAATAACTAAAAAAGTTGAATATTCGATCAAACAATCTAACTAAATATAAGAAAACACAAGACATTGACTAAAGGAGAAAATTAACACACCGAAAAAGAAAAGAAACTCAAGTTTTGATGAAGAAAAAGTTGGAGGAAAGAGCAAGAAAAAACTCTATATATAGTTGTAGAAAATTACGAAACTTTTGAAATTCCTTATTAATTATAATTCAAAATAAGTTATAACTTTTTAACATAGAAATAAAGAGACAAAACTCTCCATATTCTAACTCTTTATACGAGGAGTTTATTAGAAAGAGAAAATTAGAGAAAAATTTATATTTGAAGGACAAAATTGCCCTCAAAATATTTATGGGAATGTTGAAATTAGAAAAGCAAAATAGGGAGAAAAAGTTTCTCCCTACAACCCCTTTTATATATACTATAGATTTAAGATTAGCGCTTTAATCATGTGAAAAAAAACATTTATTTCACAAAATGAATATTTTTCTTGCAATCTTGGCTTGAGACAGAGAGTTCATCCCATTTGCAATTCTTGATTTAGAGTTGCATGCTTCAACGTTCAAGTAGATTTATGATTAACCTTGATTTTATGGAGCGTTCATAGTCTTGAACAGGGAATCAATTCTCCTTATCTATGGTCTTTGATCACTAATGTAATCCTTCCCTAACCCTTCCTTTGGGATTGATTCTGAATTGATTTGGGGTTTTAGGTATTGACAGTTAGGGGTTCTCTTGTTGGAGTTATAAGGAGTGCAAACAAAGTTTCACATTAACTAAGAAGAAGGTGATCCACCATATACAAGTGATAGGACAATTATCTTTATTAGTACGAGGCATTTTAGGTGAAACCAAAAGCGAGGATGTTATGTCCAAAGAGGGAAATATTGCATACCATTGTTAGAGATGCTTGGAGTAACCATTGTCATTCTTTGTTCTTGATGTTCACAATGAAATGTAAAATTTAGAGATGATTTTATTTCATTAACAACTTTGATTTTGAATCATTAATTAATCGACATTTTTTTCCGAAAAGTTTTTGATATGAATAATAGACCCTTTTCACCTTCCACAATTATATAATATTGTCCACTTTGAACATAAGTCCTCAGATTTTTGCTTTTGGTTTCAAGTACTTCTTTTGAGATTTGATCAAAAGAATAGGTAGATGCTTTACTGATAACCTATGCTTATTCACATGAAAATATTAAAAGAATGCATTTTTCAATTACCCCCAATACATTTAGGTCCCGTTTGGTAACGTTCTTGTTTCTTGTTTCTATTTCTTTATTTTTAATAAAGAAAAATGAATTATATGATCGCGATATCCATGAACTCAAGTATGATATTATACTATTCTTATTTATGTTTTGGAGCAATGAGAAATGTGAACCAGAAAAAAGAAACTTATTTTGGTTGTTTCCAAAAATTTTATACAATTTTGTAAATGTTCCCAAAAAATAAGAAACAAGAAATATAGTTAGTTGCAAGATGCTTTTAGATTTTTTTAAAGAAAATTAAAAACAAGAAACAAGAAACAGGAATGTTACCAAATGAACCCTTAACATTTTGTTCAATTAATAAGTCTTTGATGAGGCAAAGTATATAAAACTTTAAAATCCTAACTTAAAAAGAAAAAGGTTTTTTAATCTTCACAAACTAAGAGGTGGATTTGGCCCTCCTTCCTTCACAGCTCTCCACTTGATAACCATAACATATATGATTTATATTTTCATTTAAGTTGTAAGTTTGGTCCTAACTTGTAGAGTTGTGGCTATTTTGTTCATTTATTTAAAAAAAAAATTATAAAGATCTCTGCACTTTGATGTAGCTATTTAGTTCTTATACTTTTTCTTTTTAAATAGCTCACGAACTGTTATGCAATGGAAACCGAAAGTCGAGGTACAGGTGAAGATCGGAAGGAAGCCACTGGGCTACGATGGGCTCGGTCCCGACCCGTGGCACGGCCCACGGCCCTCCAACGGCCCTTCGTCTTCGATCCACAGTTTCGCCCAGGCCCGCCAACGAAATTAGGGTTAGCTACCTATGGAATGTTCTGGAACAACCTGACGACTATAAGTAGCGATTCAGCCTTAGAGGTAATGACATCTAAAAACTAGCTACATTTCACATTATCCTCTTGCTAACTTAAGCATCGGAGCCCGTGTGACTAGAGTCGCACCGGTTTAGCTCATCTGGTTTTGCAGGTACTAGTCCCGGATCAACAAGTTTGGTAGGTGCGAGGAGGAGAACCGGAGGACCGAAATCCACGCATCAACAATTGCCGCCGTCTGTGGGAACGACTTAAAGCATCCAGTTGAGCAACATGACACCAGAGAGGAGTCCACGACGCTCTGATGATGACTGCTCTTCCAAGAGGAGGCTGAACTTGGGCGACCCCCAGGTTGGAGGACCCGAGGATGGGACCAGCCAGCCAAACCAAGAGCGTCAGGAGGGGTTGCCCGAGGTGCAGGCATTAACGACCCCTGAGCCATTCTAAAAGCAGTTCGCGGTCTTGGAAGACAAGGTAGAGGGCATGCTTCAACGCATGACCCAAGTCCTTCGACAATTCAAGGACAGGAGTCCGACGAAGTGCCCCTTGTCAGAGACCCGAAAAAGGGGAAGGGCCCAGCGGAAAGCGATACCGAGGAGTCAACGAACAGTGCAGAGAGCAAGTTGCGGATAGGTGGAAATACCAGGCGACGAACCCGAATTTTCGACCCTCGAAAGACGAAAAAGCAACATAAATCCCCGGCACCAAATGGGGGAAAGAGCGACCATGATGACAGAAACTCTGAACCGATAAGTCTCGACAAAGGCAAACCGGCAGATCGGCCAGAGTCCTCGGAGAAGCGACATAGCCACAAGGAGAAGGGATTCGACCTCAAAGAACTACTGGATCAAGCCGACTCACCGTTCACGGAGGAAATCATGAGAGAAAAGGTCCCTCCAAAATTCAAGCTACCCACGGTGAAGCAATTCGACGGGACGACCGACCCAGTGGACCATCTAGAGCTTATCGGGAATGGATGGATATCTACGGAGTGTCGGAAGCGGTCAGGTGCCGGGTATTCTCGACTACTTTAAACGGGTCGGCCAGAATATGGTTTCGAGAATTAAAACGAGGGTCAATCTCGAGTTTCAAGAGCTTGGCCAGAGCATTCGTGACCCAGTTTGTAGGGGGGCGGTGTCGGAGCCGACCCGTGGCTTATCTCTTAACCATTAAGCAGAGGACGACAGAGAGTCTACGCGACTATGTAGCCCGGTTCAACGAGGAGAAGCTGCAGGTAGAAGGCCTTACAGAGATAGCTGGCCTTCATGTCCGGCGTCAGGGATGAACATTTGTCATTCTCGTTCGGAAAGAGAACACCGAACACCTTCTCGGAGGCGCTGAGCCGAGCTCAGAGGTACATGAGCGCTGGTGAGTTCTTTTACTCAAAAAGGGAACCTAACGGAAAGCGAACCGACCCAAAGAGGGAGGGGTCGGGAGATAAACCGCAGGGGTCGAGATGGGAGAAGAGGGATCGGAGTAGCCAGAAAGATCCACCCCGAAAATTTGAAAAGTATACCCCACCACCGTTCCAATCGAGCAAGTGCTGATGGAGATCAAAGACCAAAGGTTGCTTAAATGGCCGGAGAGGATGAAGGCCCCGTCAGCTAAGCGCAGCAAAAGCAGGTATTGTCTTTTCCACAGGTATCACGGCCATGCAACTCAGGATTGTTTTGATCTCAAGGAAGAGGTGGAAGGACTAATCCGAAGGGGCTACCTCAAGGAGTATGTAGAGGAACCTAAAGCGACCCAGAACGGCGAAAGCGACAAGTCTCCCGCAAGAGAGATTCGAACTATAATGGGGGGCCCCATAGAAAGAGAATCCGGGAGAAAAAGGAAAGCAGATGTGCGTGAAGCTAGGACGGGTCGCGAGCAAAATGAGGTCTAGCACGCGTATACTACAAACCGGACGGTGACAATTGAATTTTCGGAAGACGAAGCAACTCACCTCCTTCACCTTCATAACGATGCACTTGTTATCACGTTGAAGATAGCAAATGTTAAAGTACATCGAGTCTTGGTGGATGGGGGCAGCTTGGCGGATATCCTCTCCTGGACAGCCTATAAAGCTATGGATCTAGGAGAAAAGGTGCTCAAGAGTAGTCCGGCACCACTGGTAGGATTTGGGGGAGAACGGGTCATCCCCGAAGGGAGGATAGAGTTTCCAGTAACATTCGGAAGTGGGCCGAAGAGTGTCACTAAGATGGTGGACTGTTTGGTCGTTAACTACACATCCTCCTACAACGCAATACTGGGAAGACCGACGATGCATATGCTCAGAGCAATACCATCCACATATCACCAATCCATGAAGTTCCCAACACCGGGTGGGGTAGGAGAAATTAAAGGAGAACAACGAGTGTCACGGGAATGCTACTATACCTCAATGAGGGACAACGACAGAACTTCTACTAAGGGGGGCTGTTGACCTTTTATTTCTTCCTTCAAATATGGTCGTTTTCTACTTTTAACAAGATTTCTAATTATAATTCCTTGTGTTCAATAAAGTACCCATTTATTTGATTCTCTGTCAACTGTATCTCTTAAATCCAAAACGAGATACCAAGAGACTTTTTGATAAAATACTTTGTCTCGTCTACAAGCGTACTCTCAAATGATATCGACAATACAATTGAGAGTAGGGGGCAACAGGTACCGACTACGGCTACTCAACGACGTAAGCTTGGTAAATCCAATCCTACACGGTGACGGTAAAACCAGCTATACAGAGCAGGCCGAGCAGGGCTCGGGGCCAACCACTGCTTGGGTCCGACCACTGTTGGCGTCGACCAAGTGCGAACGGGCACAAATCTACATTAGTCGACGGTTTTACGAGATAGCCTATGTTTATTAATAGGTCTTATTTTCGACTAAACACGGCTCGTGGACCGACCACTGCTCGGGTCCGACCATCACTCGACGCCGATCATGTGCGACGAAGCATGAATCTACTTTAATCGACATGTTTGGAAAGAACAATTAAACAATCTCAACACGGCCAAACCAGAAGCGGGTCAATTGGCCTAGCACGGTTAAAACATGAGATGAAGTAAAAATACAAAAACAACAGCGGGTGTAAAACCATTGGCTATGACCAACGAGTTAGAAACCTACGAAAAGAAAGCAACAAAACTCCATCAGGGTTAGAGCCGTAAGTCAGTAAGTGACTGGTAAGAGGGTTAATTGATGATTCCAAAGAAAAGAATACAAGCAACATAGTGACAAAGCACATAAAAGTCAACCGTAAGAACTACTCGCTCAAGCTACCCTATTACTTGTCGTCGTCGTCATCCATGTCGTCAGGAGCGTCACGCTCGGCCCTAAAACGCTCCGGGAGGAAGGAAAAGTCAATGTCAGGGTGTTGAGTAGAAACCTGACGGAGAGACCAGGAAACACCGCACTCCATTGCAGAGTTTTGCAAGTCAACATACTCCTGAGTTTTCTTGAATTCCCTGGCCAAGAACTCAGAATTAGAGAGTCGAGCGTTGGCCTCGTCAAGTCTCCTCTGCAGGTTAGCTAGCTCGTCTCGAGATTTTCTCTTCTCTGCTTCCAACTCGCGTTGGGTACCCTTCAGAAGGCTGGTGGCCTGGTTGAAGGAAGAAATTGTCTGTTCCAGCTCCTCCCGAGGGGCATAGTGGCAGCGGAGGTGGTTAATTTCGTCAGCAATTCGACCCGAGAATACCACCAGACGGTTGAAAGTCTGCCAAGGATAAGATTTAACGTTAGGGGAGAATGCTATGACAAGTACTGGAGGTTACCAAGCACTCACCTGATGGAGATCGCTAAGGCAGGTGTTGATGCTGTGCTGAGGATTTGACAGACCAAAGTCTGACCCACTTGATGAGTCGCCGAGGCCTTGCCAGAGACTAAATGCTCTTTCCAGGTAAGCTGTCCCGTCAGCATCAGAATTATATGGGCCAGAGAAAGGGAAAATTGAGACTTGAGAGGAGCTTCCTGGGTGACCTCGAGGGGAGGACGGGGTAGCTGTCCCATGAAGTCGAGCAGAGCGCCTCGGGGCTGTCAGAGGCATGGAAGATCGAGCGTGTTGTGAAGGGAGTCCCTCCTCGGTCAAATCAGTTACCTCGATATCCGAAGCCCGACTGAAACTGGCCCCCAAACCCCGGGTATTCCGGCGACGCTTTCTTTCATACAAGGAAGCACTCCGTCTCGACATGTCTACAAACAAAGATAAAGGTAAAAAGCGACGTTCATGCGAAGTGAAGGGAGGATTTCGACAAGGACCTGGAGGGTTACGCGGAAGGGCCAAGCCAAAATCCACTAGGTTTTGCTCCGTAACCAAATCTGGGCCCCAACGATCGATATCCGGTAGCTGGATAATGGTGTGATAGAAAGTGGTTGCCTCGGCGGTGAGCTCACAGTTGCAGGAAACTGCCAACAAAAAGGAATATCAGAATTGACGTTTGCGAAAGTCCCGGCGGAGTTCGGAAGCTACTTACCCAACTCCCTACACTCCGTCGGGACAGGAAAATACAACCATCTCTCATCATGGGCCAGCCAGTCACCGCCAACAAAGAACCATTCATTCTTCCAATGCTTCACTGAGGAGGGACCCATAACCAGAATTTGGTTCCAGGAACTAACATAAAAATGAAAGTTATCCTCGGGGCTGTGTTTGAGATAATAAAGCGACATAAAATCCGCGGCGGTTAGAGGCTGCTCGCCCCCGAGGTGCGACCACAAAATAAAGCAGCTAATCAAAGTAGACCACCCGTTTGGGACGATTTGGGAAGGAGCTATTTGATTAAAAGCTAAAAAGTTTTGAAGGAAAAGAGGCAATGGTAGACGAACTCCAAATTGGAACATCGCAGCATAAAATACTACTTCACCGGGATAAGAACCGTCAATACTCTCTCCCGGGTTTGGAAGACGAAGGCTAACCGAATCCGAGATACGATATTTCGAACGCAAGCGCAGGTCCTTGGCCGTAAGAGTGGAGTTATCCATCCAAAATGGACGATAAGACTGGGACTCTGACGAAGGATGCGATGATGACCCATCATCCGAGGAAGTCCACTCGAAATCAAGGCCGGCCATATAAAAAGAAAATACGACAAAGAACAGGGCAGAGAAATGAATACCTTGTTGGGAGGTTGGCAAGAATTGATGAGGATGGAGGGGTTTGAATAGCCCTCAACTCATAGCACAGTTCTCGGTCCAGAGGTCTTTACCCAGCGGGCCAAAGGGTGCTCGGCACAAGGCCCAACACTCTTGTGACTACTCGGCTCGGTGCCCAACACCCTTGTGACTACTTGGCACGGTACCCAACACACTTGTGACATCTCGGCTCGGCGCCCAACACCTCGAGATCTCAAAGCATGGGTCTACTGTAGATGTGACAGTTGCATGACAGGCTGCATCGGGTCTTGCAAGGAAAAGGAAAATTGACATATACTTTCACTTTCTCGTGTCTCGTGAAGATAAGATCACTCACTGCGACAAGGGTGCCATGAGCCCCGCAATGATTCGACAATTCATTCGACTCGGACCCATATGACAAGATAGATCACTACAAAAGCTATACTCCCAATGAGATCGAAAGCATCACATTGAGAGCAGGGGCAACTGTTATGCAATGGAAACCGAAAGTTGAGGTACAGGTGAAGATCGGAAGGAAGCCACTGGGCTGCGATGGGCTCGGTCCCGACCCGGGGCTCGGTCCCGACCCGTGGCACGGCCCACGGCCTTCCAGCGGCCCTTCGTCTTCGATCCACGGTTTCGCCCAGGCCCGCCAACGAAATTAGGGTTAGCTACCTATGGAATGTTCTGGAACAACCTGGCGACTATAAGTAGCGATCCAGCCTTAGAGGTAAGGGCATCTAAAAACTAGCTACATTTCACATTATCCTCCTGCTAACTTAAGCATCGGAGCCCGTGTGACTAGAGTCGCACCGGTTTAGCTCATCTGGTTTTGCAGATACTAGTCCCGGATCAACAAGTTTGGTAGGTGCAAGGAGGAGAACCGGAGGACCGAAATCCACGCATCAACACGAACTTTTAATTTTGTATCTCGTAGTTAATAAGTCTAGATCGTTAACTTTACAATGACATATATTTGTTAAACATACTCAACTTGAGAATTTAAAAAATTCATTTGACAAAAAAATTGAATAGTTCAATAACCTTATGTTAAGTGATTTTAAAAGTTCACACATTAGGCAGACACGATCTGAAAAGTTAAGAGACGTGTTCATGTTGAATTCTGACGACTCGGAGAATACGAACCGACTTAGAGAAGTGCAAAGAGAATCTATAAAGAGAGTCTACACAGAGAAAGAAAAGATCTTTGACACTCAAGTCAATATGAGTTCGAGATATTTGTTTGAAGACGACCCATCAGATTTGCATACCTGCAATATGGAGACTATCTTTATATTTATAATCATGGATAGGTCGATCCCATTCGTTAGCCACTTAACATGACTAGACTACATGAATTCCAACATGAGATCTACAGTGGTGGATAATGAGCGATTTCATCGTACACCTCGGTTCGACTTTACTACGACCGGAACCCAAATGAGGTATGATTCATCGACTTTGATACATGAGTGTTATACTTTGGATCCCATCGACCCCTCCTCCCGCATGAAAGATCGTTTTATGTTGTCCAACAAAACTTATTAGAACATTTTCTAAAATATAAGAATTTAATAGATATAATTTGTATAGTTCCAAAGACCAAACATCTGATTTAACATTTTAACTTAAGTTTAATTTACGAATATTATAGTAAGTGTATTTTAAAATTGCCATTTCTTTACCGTTTTAGATAACAAATATTAATATGACAACATGTAGCTCAACAATATAAAAACGTATAATTTATGTTTAGAGTTCAGAGGTTTATTATAAATACTATAAAAATATATTTTTTAAAGTATCCTCTCAAATTTAGAAGAACTCTTTTAACTACATTACACAATTAAGAACATGCAACTAATTCGAAAAGTATTAGAAAAAAGAGAAGAATAGTGAAAAAAACACTTCCACTTATGCTGGGTTTGATTTAGAAATTAAAAGTTAAATAAATTATCATTTCGTATTTAAAGTGTCCGTTCATTCATCTTGTAGTTCCTAAAACCCTAAAACTAAGGTTGAAACCCTCTGCAGAGCTCTTCTCTTCTTATATGCAGCGTCAGACCCTTCGTCTCCCCATTTCCAACTTACGTATTTGAGGCCTCGAATTCCCAATTGGAAGATTTTCGTTTCTACCAATGGCGGATTCATTGGACCTTCTCAACTCAATTTCTGGGTTGGTGTCCACTCCATCCACCAAGAAACGGATCCAGATCTTCCGATGCCAAATCCCTGCAATATTCGAGAATTCGGGTTAGCATTTCCAACTTATTGTTTGTTTTCTCTTTTCTTTTGGAATATTTGATACTCGAATGTAAATCAATGATTGCCAGCATTTTGTTGAATCTTGATTATGGGTTTAACGCCTTCTGTATTGCCTTTTGTTTTAGCGTACATGATGGGATAAATTTCCTGTAATTTTCTTTTTCGTGTGATTTTAACTTTGGTCTGTTGGGTTTATGTTTACTTACAATTGGACCATAGTCCACCATCTACTGTTAGTTTTGTGTAAATTATTGAGGGAGGATAAAAATTCACTCGTAGTGACAGCTCTTCTATTCCTAGATTATAAAGATTTGTGGATTGGTTTGACTCGTTCTGTATCTGAACTAGAACGTTTGGATAAATAACAAGCTTCACTAGTAAATTGGAAAATAGAACTCCAAAGCTGGACTAAGAGGAGCTTGGATATTTGCCTTACTAATGGAAAGGGTCTCTTATTTTAAATGTCTCAAGGTTTGCGTTCTGTAGTTCATCATAGTGCATTCCACCTGATAATATACTGAGCTTAAAGTTCCATTTCTTGGTAGTTTTATGGTGTAGGTAATAGGCAATTCTTTGCTTAGAAATTAGATTGAATGCACTTCAACGATTCATGCAATGGACATTCGAGTTTGGAAAATTAGTAGAAGAAGATGAATCTATGAAGAAGGTGAAAGTTGCATCGACTGCATTAAAATAAATTGAATTTTAAAGAGGTTGTTGTAAAGACTATTATTAGATCGAGTTGTGCAAAAGAAAGAAATTACAATAGTGATTGAATCAGTGAAGCTATAATTTTAGTCAAAATTAAATAAGACAGGTTGGAAAGGTTAGTTTCAATTTCAAGAAGAAATTTAATGACGATAATCTGAACATTCATAAAGAAAATGGAGAGATGCTTGAAACTTAGAAGAAATTAATAAATAAGGCGGTCTGAGAACTCATTCATGGTCCGAATATTATTGGAGCAGTTAGAAGGGTGGATGTTTTGATTTGAAATAGTAAGTAAATGAGTTCTTTAAATTCAAGTGTGGATGAAGGAAATTTGGGAGTTCGGACCATAGAAAGTTGAAAGGGTGGTGGAAAAAATTTTAAATGAATTGTTAGGTCTAGTTAATAAGGAAAAAGAATTTTTGATCTTCCCAAAGAAGAACATTAATATGGGGTCTGGCTGTTGTTTTCTAGATCAGTGAAAATTTCGAAATGGTCGTTCAAGTAGCCTAATTGAAGGCAATATTGTAGTCTACTCAAAGAAGAACACAAAAAAGGGTGTGAAATCTCCAACACTTATTTAAGATTTCCAGAAATTTGGTAAATAAGTCTACAAGGTGGAGAATAGAGGTGAGAATGTTTTTGGTTTCTTAGTTAGTTCTTTGTAGTGTACTCAAAGAAGAACAGAAAAAAGGGTGTGAAATCTCCAACACTTATTCAAGATTTCCAGAAATTTGGTAAATAAGTCTACAAGGTGAAGAATAAGGGTGAGAATGTTTTTGGTTTCTTGGTTAGTTCTTATGTAAGTATTAGTAGTGATGAGTGGTACAATTTTGATATTGTTTGGAAAGAATTGAAAAAGGGGTGTGAAAAAGGTACTTCTAATATGAATGGAGAAGTATTTTCCATGATAAAGATTGCGTTTGCCACAAAGACAGATAATGTTTCACTTCACATTGGGTGCAAATGCCTTGTGTTAAAAAGAGGATCCTTCTTTAGAAGTTGTGAATGAGTGTAAGCGCGTCAAGGAGAATGGGGAAGAGAATGCTGATTATTTAAAGAAGTCTTGAATTTTGGTTCCAATTTCTAGTGGAAAGAAAATTTTAGGAGTCAGAAAGAAGTTAAGAGGTGGTAGCAATATTGGGTGGGTGCTGTGACTGGTGGGTGGTTGTGTGTAGGAGAGTGGTGGTGTTTAGGAGAGTTATAGAAAGAATGAGGACCTGTATTAGACAAAAGCGGAGAACAAAAACAGCCTAAGGGCGGGGGAAGAGAGATCCCCTCCCAAAAAACTACTTAAGAATAGCTATCCAATCTTGAATGATCATTGAAAGGCTATAATTACAAAATAATTTTCTATGCCTATGACACCGTCGAGAAGTGTGTAGCTAAACAATATTATAAAAAATATCATAAGAGGAAAACTTATCTTCAAAAATTTTGTAGTTTCTCTCCGACCAAATATTCTAAAGGAGGGCTCTAGTCGTGCAGTTCCAAAGGATTTTTGCCTTTCCTTGAAGGTGCCAACCTTGGAGAGCTTCATTCAACCAGCTATAAGAGCCTTTATTACCTTGTCTTCTTTTCCATTCCCTAGGATAATCAATGCGAGCGATTTTTGAAATGACGACGGCCAAAATTGCTGCTATCTTATAATTGGGTTCTCTCCTAGGAAGCACGGACGCGTATCGGACACCGATACGTCCGGACACGCTTCGGATACGTGTCTGACATGCCACGTAGCATGTCCTTTTTTTTTTTAATTACGGACATGCCCCGGACATGCGGGGACACGTCCGGACACTTGGGGTGGGACACAGGACACGACCCAACAGGCCTGGGCCCAAATTTTTTTGAATAAAAAAATTGAAAAAAAAAACTTAAAAAAAGACAAAACCCTAAATTGTTCTCTTCTTCATTTTGTTTGCTTTCCTTCTGCCTACCACACCAAGTCACTTAAACCCTACCATCCTCTCGTAGTGGACCTAGTGGTGATCAAGATGAAGACATTGTGTAAGTTTGAGATGAGATGATTAAAGTTTTAGTTTTTTCTTGTGTGAAAGATCGATTTTACTTCTTTTTAAATTTGAAGTGTAATGTAGGTTGGATAATGGATTTTGTAATGTTAAGTACAATTTTATTTGTTGTGTGGTTAATTTATGCAAAAGTATAACTATAATCAATTCATATGCATACATTATCTAAAAAAAAAAAAAAATAACATGTCCCCAACGTGTCCGTGTCCTATATTTTTAGAAATTGCGTATCACTGTGTCCTTGTCGTGTCGTGTCGTGTCGTGTCCGTGTTCGTGCTTCTTTGGTTCTCTCAAGTGGACAATAGTTTTTTTCTGATATCAGCCTTCACCTCATTGCTAATCCCGTAGTTATTTGAGATTGAGTGTCTACTACTGGGCCTCCAATAGTGATTAATACAATTTTTTAAACAAACAGAAGCCATGAAACCTATATCAGCTTGAGAAGCTAAATTTGGAGAAGTCTTAGCTCCAAGAGACAAGCAAAGATTGACTATCAGTGTCTGGCGGGTTAATTGAATTAGGTTCAGTTTATTATATTTCTAGAACCGAACGGGTCAGTTCAGTTTCGGTTTGGAAATAAAGAACCGAACATTAAACCGAATTCGAATCGAGTATATTATTGTATGTTAGTTTTTATTTTGTGAGTCACTTTATTTGAGGTATTTGTTTTTTTTTTATTTTTTATTTTAATATTTAGAACTTCTTTTATTTCTATTTCCTTTACTCCTTTGTCCTTGTACCAGCTCCCAAGACTAGTCGTATCAGCTCTTTTTTCAAAGAAAAATAAAGTTGAATGTCTTACCATCTTCTCCCTCTTACACATCATCTTCTCCATTTTTCACCATATTCTTTTTCATCTTTTTCACTACCATGAATCGTATTCTTCATTTCTTTATCTTCTCCATCTTTCCCCTCCCCGCTCCTACCTCTCCTCCGTCTTCTTCTCCCTCCCCGACGAGAAACCTCACAAGGATGGCATGACCTGGTAGGCTGCTTTCTCCTCCTTTTCCTCCCACCTTCCACTCACCCTTGGAGAAAGGTTGGAATGGCTCTCGTGGAAAGATATTTAGATGGAATTAGAAGATTGTCTATCTACTTGTGGCCTAAGAAGCACAGACACGGACACGGACACACAACACGGACACGGACACACAACACGGACACGGTGATACGCCAATTTCTAAAAATATAAGACACGGACACCAGTGTTTTCGAGTCGCAAGGCGCACCGCAAGGCGATAAGCCTTTCGGTCGTCTTGAGGCGAGAGGCGATACAAAGGCGATGCCCGAGTGAAGCGAGGCGCACCTTAATAAATAAATAAAAATTATATATATAGTGCATAAATTTATATAGTAAACCTTTAAAAAATCAATACCAAAATAGTGTCATGGTAAATGTCAACAAGATACATAAAACAACCAAATTCTATAACCAAATTTATAACCAAATTAAAATTTGGAAGATAAAAAATAAACAAATAAAAGAAAGTAAAGGAAAGAGACACCATGGGGAAGATTTAGAAAGAATGGGTGTGAAATGATTCAATGAAAGAGAGGAAAAGAAAAGGAACAAAGGAGATAGAAGAACAAAAAAAATAAAAAAAACCCGACGAATGAGTCGCGGCAGCAACAGACGGAGGAGGCGGCGGCTGCGATAGGAGACGGCAGCGACGGTCGACAATAGTGGCTACGGCGATGGTCGGAGATGGGAGCGGGTAGCCGGAGATTGAGGGTGGTGGAAGTGAAGATGAATGTCGAGAGGAGAGGCAGAGATAGAAGGGTTAGGGCTTGTGGATTTTTTTCACGAGGGAGAAGAAGGGTGTTAAAAAAACACATAAAAAAAAGGGCAGATCGCCTCGCTTTAGCGATCGCCTTGCCTCAGGCAAGAGGCACGCCAAGGCGCGTCGAGGCGAGCGCCTCGACGAAGGCGCACCTGGGCGAAATCGCCTCGCCTCTCAACTGAGGCGAGCGCCCGGGTGCGCCTCGAAAACACTGACGGACACGTTGGGGACACGTTATTGTGTTTTATTTTTATTTTTAGATAATATATGCATATGAATTTATTTTTAGATAATTTAAAACTACCATTTATGCTTTCTCTTTAGAGAAATTAATAGGAAGTAACACGTTATCGTTGGGGACACGTGTCCAAAGTGTGTCCGGATGTATCAGCGTCCGATACGGACACTCCACCTAAAATGGAGTGTTCGTGCTTCCTAGCTTGTGGCCAGGTTAAGGTTAAGTTACTAAGGCCTTTTTATGTGTACGCTTTTCAAGGCTTGCACAAACATACTTGAATAATCTCTTTGTTTTTTTTTTAACAAGAAACAAACTTTTCATTAATGATATCATAATATGAAAAGGAAGAAAAAAGTTCAAGGATACAAGTTCCCAAGGGAAGGAAAAAAAGGAAGAAAAACAACCAAACAAAGGAACCAAGATACAAGGTAATAGACGAGATCAAAGAAATATAAAAAAAGCTAAAAGAATGGAGGCTAAAAACTTCAACAAAGCCTGCTAAACCAAAATGACTATCTGCTGGGAGGAATAGTCTCCTTATCTTCTTACGTTTTTGCTTTCTGAATTATATGGACATTATTTATAGAATTGGTACCATACCAGCTTTGTTTTTCCCAGACGATTTTCTATTATCAGTTACTCTAGTTTTGATTTGTACTCAGGATTTTGTTCTAATTCATTTCTTATAGAAACCTCTCACGCTTAGGCTGATATGAGATATTGGACATTTTTAATCATGCAGAGGCATACAAGGAATTTGCTTTGCAGTTGGTTGACGTGATATTTTCTACATTATTTATTTATGATGATCGTGGATCAAGGGAAGCTGTGGATAATGTAATTACAAAAGCTTTAAATGAGTTAACATTCATGAAAAGTTTTGCAGCAGTCCTTGTGCAGTCCATGGAAAAGCAGTCGAAATTTCACACACGTGTAGGATGCTATAGACTTCTCAAGTGGTCATCTCTTCTTCTTATTTATAGTCAGTTCTCCACCATTTCAAAAAATGCTTTTTCTAGATTAGCATCAGCCCAGGCAAATGTAATTCACATTCTTATGGCGGGGTCTTTCCGAGAGCGAAGGGCTTGCAAGCAAACATTTTTCCATTTATTATCTCAGGTTTAATTTTTGTAACCTTTTCATAAATAATTAGAGGCTACATGTCATTAACTCAAATTTGATTATTTTAGCAAATCTATTCTACTTTTCCAGTCAGCAGACATCTGTAGAATGTACATTGACGAACTCAATGATGCACGAATACCATACAAAGATACTCCTGAGTTATTGTGTCTGTTATTGGAGTTTTCAAATACTCTACCTCCCTTATTTGAGAAATTCAAGGTCGGTAGTTAATATTTTTGACTCTCCAGAATGTTGGAGATTTTCTTATGTGCGATCATTTTATGTTCTGACTTGGCTATCTTTTATTGTGTCCGTTTTGTGCAGCCTACATTCCTTGATCTCTTCGTCAAGTCAGTTTTAAATGCCAGGGAAAAGCCTACCAAGGATCTTAGTGCAGCATTTCGTCCGCTTTTTGGACATATGTTACATGATGATCTACAGAGTATTGTGGTTCCATCTTCTGTCAAAATGCTTAAACGCAACCCTGAGATTGTGTTGGATTCAGTTGCATTTTGTTTACAATCTGTTACCCTTGATTTAAGTAAGTATGCAATAGAAATTCTTTCAGTGGTATCACCACAGGCTCGTCACACAGATGAAAACAGGAGGACTGGAGCTTTGGCTATTGTAAGATGTTTGAGCCAGAAATCAAGTAATCCTGATACTCTGGAAGCCATGTTCAATAATGTTAAGGCTGTTATCGGAGGTTTGGCCTTGTGTTTTTTATTGATTTTATTTTTCTCAATTGGTTGAGCTTTTAGTCCTTATGTTATTTATGTATTTTGCTTGTTAATTAGTACACTTATTTCTCATACAAGAAAAAAGTGATTGGTGCTTTGATGCTTCGTTTGGTATTATATACATCACATGTGACTGAAATGTTAATTGATGCTTGTTAACAGGTGACGGTTTTCAGGTTCTGTATTTAAGATAACGGTGGTTATTCTACTGCCTAACTTTTTATGGCCTATGGTTTCCATTTTTTCAGGCTCAGAAGGAAGACTTGCATTCCCTTACCAGCGGATTGGTATGTTCAACATGGTGCAGGAGTTGGCTCATGCTCCAGAAGGAAAAAGAATTCACAGTCTTTCCCAGTTGTCGTGCAGCTTTCTCTTGTCATGTTATAGGGATGAAGGTAACGATCATTACCATGTCAATCGATTTTTGTTCTTGATGATTTCTTTTTAATGGCTGGAGTTGCTTACTTTCTCTTGGGTTATCTCAACTACTTTGTGAATTCCCAACTTGAGTTTTCATTGTTGAACATTTTCATTTTCCTTTTTTTATTTCCGTAGATGCTAATTATTTATTGCGCTAAATACAGGAAATGAAGAGGTAAAACATTCAATTTTGTCCGCTATAGCTGCTTGGGCTGCACGGTCTTCTGATTCCATTCAACCAGAGCTTCTTTCACTTTTTGCATCTGGTCTCAAGGAGAAAGAAACATTGAGGAGGGGACACCTTCGGTGTCTACATGTTATCTCTAAAAATTCTGATGTGGGTGGACAGGTTAGAAAGTTGAATTCCGTGGATTTTCTTCCTTCTCTTCATTTATTAATGAGTTTTCTCATATGGAACTCCTGTAACTTTTGTCTCTTGTAAAAAATATATTGCAGATATCGGGTTTGTTGGTGCCTCTTATCCAACTTGTGAAAACTGGTTTTACAAAAGCAGTGCAACGTTTGGATGGAATATATGCTTTGCTTTTAGTTGGAAAGATCATGGCTGTCGAAATTAAAGCAGGTGTTTATCACAATTAATCAGGTTTTCTATTCTCTATGAGATTTGAATTATCAAGTTTGCCAGAATAATTTAAAACACCTCTGTTACTTGTTAGATTTCATTTTATATTGGTTATCAGGTGTTCGGGGTTTTTGATGTGTACTATTGTTGGCATCTGTTTACCTTTCAGGATATCTTTTTAGTGAAAGAAACATTTCATTGATTGATGAAATTATAAAATAAGCCCATAAAAGGGATTAGAAGAAGCTTTTCCAGCTATAACTTTCAGGATATCTTCATTCAACTTCTTAATGGTTATGTGTTCACATGTAATGCTAATGTTTTACGGTGTTATGTGATCTTCGCTCAGTTGAGGACTTTGGTTAGAAGGGAATCTGAGAAATTTTTATGCTAAGAGTAGATATGTTCATGTAGCCCTCCATTCAACTTGTTTTATGCTTTCTGGATGGAATTCTACATTCAACTTGTTTTCTGCTTTCTGGATGGAATTCTACATTCAACTTGTTTTCTGCTTTCTGGATGGAATTCTCTTTGTGGGCTTTTTGTAATTATTCCTGTTTCTTATTTTTAATTTTTTTATTGATGCTGGTTGAGGTCTTTTTGTTTTCTCCTTTGCTCTTTGGTGATTGTCTTATCTTTTCCTTCTCCTGTTGTATATATATTTTAGTTGCAAAGGGTTTTTTTTTTCCTTATCCAAACAGTCTCTGATGTCCTTGTAGGGCTTATTTCTAAATTTACAATTTTATATGTGCGCGCCTGTTTAGATTTTAAGAGGTTCATTCTTTGCAATCTTCTCTGATTAAGTTTCTTCTCATATTATACCCTATGTTCTCAGAGGAGACTGTTGCTAAGGAAAAGATCTGGTCTTTGGTATCTCAAAATGAACCTTCAATTGTACCAGTTTCTACGGTAGATTCAGAACCACTTTTTGCTACCCATTTAAATGTCTCTGTAAGTTTATTATCAAGAGATAATTTATTATTTAAGGGCTATTTTTTTCTTTTGATGTGCCTCAGATATCGAAGCTGGCAATTGAAGATTGCATTGCATGTCTTGATCTTCTTGAGGTGCTTCTTGTTGAACACTCGCGAAGGTTATATATAATCTACCTACCGCTATCATCAACAATTCTCTTTTAATTGATTGGAGAACATATTGATTTTCACCAGCTGTTTTGTGCTTTTATTGTAGAGTGTTGGACAACTTTTCAGTCAAATCACTCTCGCAGGTGACTTTTTTCACAAAATATATTAGCATTATAGTCTTCCAGTGTTGTAAGTTTGGGGAGGAGGTTATCTCTTCCCCCTGGCTGTACCTTTCTTCATTTTAATACAATTTTTGTTTCTTATCAAAACAATAAAAAAAATGCCTTGCAGCCATTGCTGTTTTTTTCGTGCCATCCGAGTTGGGATGTTCGAAGAATAGCTTGCAGTGCTATTGGAAAGCTGATTTCTGGTGCACCAGAATTGAGTAAAGCTCTTTTACTTGAATTTGCAAATTTTCTTTCTATAGTAGGAGAGAAGCTCCATTTCTCAAAGATAAGGTACGTCTATTATTTACAGTTTTATGAGTTCTTTATGATTGGTGCACTCATAGATAGTTGATATATTTCTGCTCATCTGTTATAATTACTGGCTTAAATGTTCTGTGTTAATATGTTCCATTATCATCAAATCTAGTGTTGCAGTTTACATACTTTGTTCCTAAATTTGTCTGAGGGGATGCAATATGTTTGTCTGCAGTGACACAGAATATTCATTGGACTCTCAAGTTCCATACCTTCCATCTACCGAGGTTCTTGTTAAGTCATTATTTGTGATTTCAAGAGCAGCTACAACTACTGCTTCCACTGCTTCCAGAGATTCTTCCTTAATAATGCTATGCTCACATCATCCAAGCCTAGTTGGCACTGCAAAACGAGATAATATTTGGAAGGTAATTTTAATTCTTTGTTTAACATTTATACTACAATATAGTTTATACTTACGTCTTCAACTATATATGTTGATTGAAAAGTTTGGTTCTAACTATCATGTTGTAAACTAGATTTTTTTTAGCTTTTCTTGTGCTATTTTCTCCCTCACATGTGTTATGATGGGTCTTGGAGAAGCTTGGTTATATGTGCTTTTATTTTTTTTAGATAAGATACAATTTCGTTGACATAAATAGAAATACAAAAGGAGTCCCTTTATTGTCTTAATGAAAAGTGCAGTTTCTTATCAAAAAAAAACAAAAAAACAAAGGAGGTTTGGGAGTTGGAAATCTCAAAGGAAAGAATTTGAGTCTCCTGGCCAAGTGGGGATGGAGATTTATACCAGCCAAATGCTCTTTGGAGGAAGTTGATTGCCAATAAATACAAACCTAGGCAGTGATGCATAGATTCCTAATGTAAAAGCCAAGTTGCCCTTTAAAGCCCCCTGGAGATCGATTGCAATTGCTTGTGCTCAAGTAGACAAATGGTATAAGCTGAAGCTTGGAAAGGGAGACAAAATCCGTTTTTGGGAAGATCTATGGATTGGTGATTTTACCCTTAAAACGTCCTTCCCAAGACTATGTTGCTAATTTTAAAGGGAATCTTGTTAATGAATGCTTGTCTGAAGCTTCAGATGGTTGGGATTTACGGATTTTAGAGAAGCATTGAATGGGCTAGTCTAATGAATCTAATAGGGAATATTCGAATATCTTTTTTGGATAAAAACAAAAACGGGGAACAACCTAAGGGCCGGGGTTCCACCCTCCCCCCGAAGAACTAAACAATAACTGCTTTTCAATCATTTACAATCTAGTTGAAGCTACAGTTACAAAATAATTTATTGTGGTTTATAATCCACCAAGATGCTGTACACTATTACAAAAAGAATCCTCATAAGTCTCTTTTCCTTAGAAAAACCTACTATTACACTCTCTACTAAGTCCCTATAATAAAGTTCGAGCTGCACAATTCCAAATAATTTGAGCCTTGCCTTTGAGAATACTGCCACCTAAACATTCTAAAATCCAATCATCGATCTTAAGAGGCAAACAAAAGGAGATACCCAAAATGTCAGAAATAAAGGACCAGCCCTTTTGAGCCAAAGGACAGTGCAGGAACTATTGTATCTTTTCATCTCTTCAATGAAACAAAGAAAAGCTTTGTTTCATGTCAAAAAAAAAAAAAAGAGATCCTAGGCCATCGAGGAGTTGAGCAATGTTAATATTGGACTTTGGAGTCAATGTAGACAACCCACTGCATTCTCAAATGTTGAAGCAAGAGGTGCCAACAATGACCTGATCTAGAAATAGATTAATCGACTTCCCTATCAAATCTTCTTGTGAACTTCACTCTTGGTGACCGGGATGGTTTTAAAACGTCGTCCCTTGAATGTGCCGGTGTCTTCTCTATGAGATCTTTGGGTTCAGTCAATGCCAAGAATGATCCCCTTAGCCATTCTTATGATGTTGGCATCATTTGAGAAACTAGAATGCCAAAATAGGTGAAAGTATTACTTTGAACTTTTGCCCTTGAGTAAGTTAACACATGCAACAGATGTCAAAAAATAATGCTGATAATTTTGCTGTCCTGTAACTGGTGCGTTATATGTAAAAAGGAGGCGGAGGGCAGTATGCACCTCTTTTTTCCTTTCCTTTTTGCTGTGTCAGTATGACCTTTTCAGAACTCTTAAGTTATGCTGGGTCTTCCCCAAGAGCAGTTCAACTTAAAATAGGTGAAAGTGTTTCTTTGAATTTTCGCTCTTGAGTAGGTCAACACATGCAACAGATTGCACAAAAGAATGCTGATAACCTTGCTGTCCTGTAACTGGTGTGTTATGTCTAAACAGGAGGTGGAGGACAGTATGCACCTCTTTTTTCTTTTCCTTTTTGCTTTGTCGGTACAACCTTTTCAGAACTTTTATATATGCTGGGTTTTCCCCAAGAGCAGTTCAACTGCTTTTTACCAGCTTATTTCTGGGACCTATTTTCAGGGGGAAGCCTCTTCTCATAATGGTTTTCAAGATCTAGTTAGACTTTTTCTTCTATTTGGTGCTCTCATAAAGAGTTTTGTCAATTGAGTCTTTTTTTTAATCTTCTTGGGTTGCAGGGTATAATACCCATTTTTTGTACATCTAATTCTTCTTGTTAACTAATTCGTTTGTTTCCTTTTGGAAATAAAAAACTTCTCAGCTGTGCTCATCTGAATTTCTAATTTTACCCCTTCGGTAATTAAATATTAATTGAAGTGCCTTTCCATAACTTCTTTGTGTATCAAGGATCTATTCTTTGTAACTTTCTTCATTTTGGTTATTTTAGATACTGGGAAGGGCAAAAGACTGCTCTGACTTAATCTTATGTGCGTAATTGTACAAATTTCTATTTTGAAGCTTTCTTGTTTGTAATTTTTCACCAAATCAACCAAAACAATTTTTTTTTTGGGATAAGAACCAATTTCATTGATGATTGAAATTACAAAAGGGAGAAATCCGCAAAAAACCAAAGTAGTTACAGAAAACTTCTCCAATTGGTTAGTAGGGAATCCATACTGAATGAAAGGAAATATTGAGCGTGTGCTTATTGTAGAATTTTTGGCATTTTCTCGGTATAGACCGTGGTAGTCCCTCCTCTCCTTTTTTGATTTTTATTCTTTTCCCTGGCATGTTTTATCTCCTTAGCCTCAAGAGTTGGGGATTGGAAACAATGAATGAAATTGTTTCATTTACAAAAAAAAAAAAAAAAGAGTTAGGGATTGGAAACAAGGACTCTAGTCTCCCTCTCTCCTTTTTGTAATTACTTTCCAATCCATGGTTCTTATCCAAAGAGTTCTTTTAAAAGATTTTTTTTAAATAGATGTTGGTGTGCACTGCTGGTTGTCTTCTTCCATAAAATTATTTGGTACTATTCTAACACGCATGTTTTTCATTTGCGCTTCAGCGGGTCAGTAAATGCTTTCAGGCTCATGGATTAAGCATCATTGGCACTGTTTCTACTGATATAGAGAGTTTGTCTAAAGTAAGTGATTTTTTTTTATTTGAATTTTATAATATGCAAGATGCTTCCCATACTTTATTGTTTTGAATTTTATAATATGCAAAATGCAAGGTATGTGAGACACAAGATATAGAAATTCAAAGAAAAATAAACGAGGCATTGGCCAGAAGAAACATATGTAAGCATAAACTAGAAGACAGAAAATAAAGGACTTAAGGCTTGGTTATTAATTTAATTGTTGGAGAAAAACAAGTTCGATTGGGATATTTTTGGTGGGAGGGCTCGTACACTAGTGTAGTTATTTTTTGCAAATCTGCTAATCTGGCTCTTTTCAGGTGCTGGAATTAGTAATACACCAAGACTAATGTTAGCTTCAATTAATAAAAGAAGCCAATGAGCAATTATTTTCAACATTTTTACCTTCTGATAACCATTGTCTCCTTTCCTTCTTTATTTTAAAATTTGGACGCCTTAGACATGTCCAACTCTTCTGTATTTCTTTTAATTTTGCCAATACACTAAGCCCCATTTACTCACAAAAATCGTAAAGAAATAAATTGAAATGGAAAATTTATTTCTTCTTTTTTTAATTTTTTTGAAACAATGGAAAAGTTATTTCTTTGTGTTGTTTACTAGAGTTTTATGAAATGGGAATTAGAAACCTATTGATGTTGTTTCCTCCGTTTAAAATAGGAATGAAATCAATCGAAATGGAAATCTAATGCCTTAATGAAGATCTGGGGATGCACATATTTTTTTTTCCCTCAAATAGGGAGCCATTTGTTAGATAAAACAAATATGAACTCTTTTATGTTGTGGGTGTTTCTTGCATATATCAATGGAGTCTTTATCTTGCTTTCAAGAATCAGAAAGCCTGTTATTTTTCTTTGAACTGTGATCAATGAGGTAGTATGTCTCCTTAACACATTTGCTACTCTGTTGATGCTCCCACTTTGTGTTTTCTTAGAAAGTCAAATGGATATCCATAAGAGATATAAAAAACTCGCATCTCATTGATGTTCTTTTGGGAGTTTAGGTAACCTGAAGATTTGTGGTCAATGTACAAAGTACTCTACTATTTAAGTAGTGTCTGCATGTGGTTTTAATTCAAAGCTTAACCTAGTACATACATCTTTTCATATGTGACTGTATACTTGCCTAAATGGACTTGATTTTTCATTGCAATTTGGCATTCTGGTAGAGTATTGCACCAGTACCCTTTCTCGATGCATCCACTTGAATAATAAGTAATCTTTTGCAACGTTGATTTTTGGGATGCATCCCCTCAAATCATTATTGTTTTTTTGGAATAACGTGCTGGACATGTCAAATTTTTGAGGATTTTTTGTTACCACAGTATGGAATATTAATAATTAGCAGGAAACTCATTGTTTTTAAATGGAAACAGAAATTTTCATTGATGAAATGTAAAATTACAGTGGAGGATCAAATAAGTCCGTTTCTTACAATATAACTAATTAGCATGAAAACCATTAATTCCTGCCTAGCGGCTAATTATTAAGCCTTATATAATAAAAGCTAATTTAACCTAATAAGGCCTGTTTTATAGTACATTGTGTTCGTCAGATTTATAAAGTTGTATGCATTTTATGTCTTTTTTTTAATTTGTTTTTCTCTTAAAATGGATTTTAAGTGTCAGCATGAGTAGAAAATTGTTTACTTATCAGCATCTTTTTTAATTTATCTTTGTTTATTTATCAGCATCTTTTTGAATTTCTCTTTCTTAGGAATTTGAAGTATAAATATTTTTTCCAGGGTATCCTTGGACCACAGGGGTTGATGAACATTGCAATTGATAGACGAGATGCAGCAATTTATTCATTGTCCACGTTAATGACTATTGCTCCAACAGAAGTTTACACAGAATTTGAAAAGGTTTATTATTATTGATGCTATTATTCTTCAAGTGTCTGACTTGATCATATAACAATTGTTTAGTGTTAACTGGAATGTGTTCACCGTGACAGCACTTCGAGAACATGTCAGATCGTCATTCACACAATATGCTTTCAGAAAATGACATTCAGGTATATACTTGGCTCAATTACCTTTTTGGTGTTACTTCCTATTAATTTCTCTAAAGAGAAAGCATAAATGGTAGTTTCAATTCTCTGACATGTTAAATCTTGCCTTGTTGGGGGGTGGGTGGGGTGCAATGTTATATAAGGCCCGCGGTGGCCTCAAGTGTGGGTGTGTTTTTTTTGTCAATTTTATTTTTTTTATATATATATTTTTTAATTTTGATTAAGGCAAGGCGTAAGCCTCACTACATAGAAAAGTATTGGTTTTATAGAGCCATGCATTTTTTAACATAATAAACCATTTTGTGGGAGGTGTGAGAGGTTGTTAAATTTAATGCCTCTTTATGAGCTTTTGTTACTAAACGTGTTTTGTGATTATCATAAAGTTTTATTATCTTGGATTGGCGTCCGTTTGTTAGTGCGTACTACATTAATTTTTTGTCATTAAAAAGATTATTAAACATAATGATTATTATATAAATTTTACTGAAAAATTTCATCATCTCCATCGTTTTCACTTCCTTGAATAAAGATTATAAAGGTATATACATAATTATGTTTTCACTTCCTTGAATAAAGATTATAAAGGTATATATATAATTATGTTTTCACTTCCTTAAATAAAAATTATAAAGGTTTCATATTATCAATGAAAAGTTTGTATCTTGTTAAAAAAAAGGAAAAAAAAAGATTATAAAGGTATATAAATAATTATCTTTACCACAAAAGTATCGCCATTTAACTTATATCTTCAATGTTTTAAAGCAGTAGTAGCAAAAGTAATAATAGGCTATACTTTTTATTTTTATTTATACATCTTTTTTACAAGAAAAAACTTTTAATTTATATATGAAAAAGGGAAAAAGTTCAAGAATACAAACTCCCAATTGAAAGAAAAATAGAAAAGATGAAAACATAGAATAGGCTCAACAAAGAGCCTTAAGAATGATAAAAGCCAACAATAAGATCAAGCTGTCTATAAAAAAACTATCCACCAAGATGTGAGGGCTCAAGGAGAAGAGTCTTTAGCTTTGGAATCGACAACATTATCTCCTGGAAATAGATCCTTGAGTTCCTGGGAGAACTTGGCCCGAACTTTAGCTAGTTCCCGAGTTCGTGCTGCTTCTATCTTGAACCTTCTTCTAGAGGATTTTTCTAACATCAAAGCCAGGTCATTGGGAAGTTTGAAAAGCTTGGAATTGATAAAGGCTAGATAACCATCCAACTGAGATTGAGAGAGACTAGAGATGTATTTGAGAGTGGAGTCTATGAATTCTTTAGATACATTCAAAGGAGTGTCATCAAAAGGAAGATCCATACTACCAAGATAACCTCTCAAGAAGAAGAACCTCAAATAAAGATGACCCTCGAAGGGAGCTAGAGAAGAAGAAAAAATGATAGAGTTGGAAGAAGGAATTAGGTACGGGGCCAGCATTACTTTACAACTAGTGTAAGAGAATAAAAAGTGGTGTCATAATTAAGCGGCAAGGATACATGGCTAAAATGGGAGCAATAATTAGGAGACCTTCCTTCTTGAGATTCATATCCTTCGAAGCAAAACATGGGAGCAAAATAAAAATCTGGAAGGATACATGGCTTGGCAACAACCCTTTGGAATCCAAATTTCCAGATGTGTTCAATATTTCCAATAAAAAAGACTTCACTGTGGTAGAATGCTGGAACACGGAGCAAGGGGACTGGAACTTGGGGTTTAGAAGGGGAATTCTGCACTGAGAAATGCAAAACTGGGTTCATATGGTGGAACTCTTGAACTCTTTTCGGTGAGAAAGTGGAGAAGACAAGGTGGAATGGGCTTTAGAAGGTGAGAAACGTTTTACTACAAAATCCAATTTTCTTAAGCTATCCGAAGTTACCCCAAAGCTCAAAGCTCCCTTTCTATCTAAGATTTGGAAGTTTAATGGTCCAAAAAAGGTGAAAATTTTTTTATGGAGTGTGGCATATAGAAGTATCAACACTCATGAAAAGCTATAGAAAAAGTTACAGAATTGGATGATATCCCCTTCGGGCTGCTCACCCTGTCTTTAGGGATGGGGAGTCAATTGATCATCTCTTCCTGCACTGCACCTTTGCAGCAAGGGGGTGGTCCTTTTTGATGATGGAGTGGCTTATCTGGTTGCACGCCTCGATTGATAGATGATTAGCTACTAGAGATCGTACAAGGTGTATGTTGTGCTAGTCGAGCACTTATATGGAGTATTTGGAAGGAAATGAACCAAAGAGCTTTCAACAACAAATCCCTTTTGATATTTTTTGTAAAAATGTACAAATCACAATGTCCTCATGGTTACTTATTAACCGGAGATTCTTTTGTAATTACAATATAGCCTTACTCTCATGTGATTTGAAAGTTGTAATGTATTAGCTTTGTAGTGGAGGGCTTTCTCGATCCCTGCCCTTAGGATGTTGCTCCTTTGTTGCCTCTTTTGAATGAAGCTTGTTGTTTCTTATAAAAAAGGGAAAAGAAAAAATTAAGCGACAAGGGTGAGCTTAATACCAAAAGTCCTTGATGTCTCTTGGGTCCGGGCCTTGGGGCAGGGGCAGGTGCAGGTGCCTCTGGGTATAGTGGAGTAAAGCTTTGACTCCCAGTTACAAAAGAAAAAAAATTGAGCAACAAGGAACGAAATATGGGAGGAAATTAGTTGAGGGAGCATGAATTAAAACATCTCAGTGAAACCCTAAATGAATAGGAGAGGGAAGAAGGTGGAAAATGATGGGTGTCGAAGCGGAGGTTGGGTGGCCATTTGAAAATATGACCCTAAATTTGTTAGCTTATGAGTTAACCTTAGCCACCCACGGTTTTTCTTCTCACGTCATTGGTGCGATTTTTAGATAATTCCTTAAGATCTCGATTTTCCGCTTTTGTTGCCTTTTGAGATTCTAGAGATTCTGAAATTGGAGCAGTTTGAGCCTCTTTTGCCACCTCGCCTTGCACTGATCTTTCACCTGGGATTTCAATCGACGCTATATCGAGAAGAGAATTTTCTAAAAGGTGTATGTTGTTCTCTCTCTCTCTCAAATCGAGAGATGAAAACGTTTCGGGCACCGTGACTTCCTCAGCCTTCATTTTCTCTTTCTCAATATTTAATACTCCAGCTGGCAAAGGAGAACTAAGAGGATGATCTGCCTCCTCATATTCCAGCGGGATTGCTTTTGAAACTTCATCTCTCTCTTGCGGCCTTATAGCTTCCATATCTAGCTTTGAAAATTCGGACCGTTCATCTTCCAAAAGCGTTCGGAAACGTTTGACATCCAAAGAGTTTGAAAGTGAATCAAGGTCTAAAACAGAGTCACCCGAAGCTCTTGATTTAGGGGTCCGACGTGCAGAAACCTTGATCTCGAAAGAGCCGTACTTTTCATCGGAGATTGACACAGTAGCTGGAATTAAACCACTGTAATTAGGTTTAACTTTAATATAGGCTTGTCAGGCATCTAGCATATTAAGGGTTTTGGTAGAGATTTCCAACAACCCACCAAAATGGCTACCAATGGCCTCAAATATTGATCTGGACCAATAGTAAAGAGGTAAGTCATGAATTGTTTACCAACTTCCATATCCAAGTATGAATTCTTTTTTTGATATGCAGATGGGGATTCCATTTTTCAAGCTTCAAATGGAATTTTCCAATCCTTCTCCATTTGTCAGACAGTTCAGATGACTTAAGTAATCGATCACCTGCAAACTTCAAAAGACCCTTGTCAACCATGAATGAATTAATCAAACAATCGATGGAAAATTTGTCTTTCAAAGCCTTCGAGATTTCAGTCCAGTCATCGTGAGCACATCCTTTGGAGACCACCATTAGATGATTCCAATCCAATTCCAGCACCTCTGTTTCTTTTGTGACCCAATAATCTTGTGATTTGGTGGTAGGTCTCTTTGGAAATTCGCTACTTCTGTGATCCTCTCGTGGAAGCTTCAACGAATCTTCCGCATTTCCCCGCACCACATCAGCATAGGTCTTCTCTTTTCTTGGTGGCCAAGCCTGAGATGAAGGATCCTTTCTTTCCTGCTGTGCTTTCGGAGCTTCAACTGCAACTGGAAGCTTAACATTAGAAGGATGCTTTTTTCTTGCCACCGTTAATGCTTGAGATTCTGTTATTCTTATTGAAAATGTTTTCATCAATTTCCAAAACACGTTCCAGCCGTCCCTTTTGGATCCAGTCGGAATAACCACGTTCCTATGACCACCAGTAGAAGGCCATAACACCCACTCTAGGAACCAGCGGCCATTTGATCAAAACTTCTGTATGCGGCATTGTCCGAGGTCGACTCTTAAGTTGGAAGTACATGGATTCGAAGATGGGTACACGATTCACTTCCACCATGTGATTCTCGAACTAGAGGAATTGAGAGGGATGAAGAGACATGATAACCTTACGATTCACATCTTCCAACTTGAACACGTCGTTATCAAACCAGATGCAGAAAGAGAACCGATCGATACAACAACTACTAACTTCCATTCCAAGTAGTGAAGAACAAAACTCGTGAAAAGGTGATAAATCAAACTAAAGATAGGCTGTACTTAAACCTTTACCGAGGAAGAAGCGGATGGGAGGAAGGGAGGAATAGGGAGAGAGGAGAGGAGAGAGAACAGAGCATACTTACCTTGTCATCCCACTTCAGTGTCCCCAAATGCTGTACCTAAAAAAGAAAAAATGAAAAGCTTTCAAATATATTGATCAATTCACCAGAATTCATTCGTTTTTGGGATTTTGCATACTTAGAAGTCTGCTATGAAGTATGTTAGGAATCCTTTCTTTCTTAATATTAACTGAGTTGTTGAAGTATGTTATGAGCACCAAGCCATAATTTGTTTTTGTACTTTTTTTTCCTTTGTTTTATTTCTCCTCCACTTTTTTGGGAGCTTGTATCTTTGCATTATGTTCTTTTTCATTAATCAATCAAAGTTCACATCTTGTTCAACCCAAAAAAAAAACATTCTAATTCATGCAAATGGAACTAGGAGGATAATCCTCGAATGATTTAGATAATAAACAGATTGAGAAGCCTTGAATTTGACTTTGTCCAAGTTTCTAGCAAAATTTGACTTTTGTCTTCAAAGATCCTTTGATTCCGTTGAATCATAACTCTGACAAAATAGATTTTATGCCGCTAACCCATAAGGGGTGTTTTTGGCTCTTACTTTGTAAGGTGTAATCTCAGATCCTCCGTTATTTTCTATGCTATAAGTTGTTAGAAGAATATTCTTTGCCACGTTATGAACTATTATTTTGATTCTTGACATGGCATGTTCTGGTCTCTATTTTATTTTTTCCTATTATTTCAGATTTTTCATACTCCTGAAGGCATGTTGTCTGGTGAGCAAGGTGTTTATGTGGCAGAGTCTATTTCTTCAAATAACACGAAAGAATACAAGGTAGGTTTATTTCCTACTCCCGCACATTTATGTATAGATTTTTTGGTAGATGTTATCACCTGAAATTAATGTCTACTAACTCATGTCTATTATTTCTATCAGAGTAATTCAAGTTCTAATAATTCGATTAGAAGAGAACCAGCTAGTAGAGAAGCTTCTGGCATGGGCAAGAAGGATGCTGGAAAGTTTGCAAAAAAAGCTGGCATGTCACTTTGGTGCTTTGTCTTTTCCATTCAATTTATTTCTGTTTTACTTCTAATTAGTAGTTGACCTTCATGTATGTTTTTCCCCTCTCCACCTGGATAAAGGTAAGACAGCAAAAGAAGAAGCGCGTGAATTGCTGCTTAGGGAGGAGGCATTTACACGGGAAAAGGTTGGGAAAATACAGAAAAATTTATCATTGATGCTCAGGGCTCTTGGAGAGTTGGCCATTTCTAATACTATATTTGCACATAGTCAGCTTTCATCGATGGTTTGTACCTCTCCCTACTTTTATATTTACCTACTCTAAGAAAACATTTCAATGATCAATTTAACTTTAACATAATATTTTGGTTGTTTATTTTTTTAATTTTTTTTTGATCGTTATTCATCAACAGTTATTTGGTTACTATTAGCATAAGAGGGTTGGACATATAAAATTCTATGAGCACTGTTTATTTTCTAATTTCAAAAGTAATTTCCAGTATACGTTCAAGTATACTCACTTATTTTATGTTCTTTTCCTGATCCCAAGGAATGTGGGTTTGTTTTGTTTTTGTTTTAAACGGAAATGAATTTTTCATTATGAGGTTGAGAAGTTTCAAAGTATCATCCTAACAGGGTTTAAACAAACATCAAGTCTGACCTCTAAGACATTCTCAACTTGAAGGAAAGTGATTTTGGAATTCGAAAGAAAAGCAAGGTACATTTATGGGGTGAGAATAACGTAGTGACATTAAGAAAGTTGGCATAGTGCTAGGTAGTTATGTAAGAGGAGTGAAGTGCTGTTGACAGTGGATTTTGGAGATCCACAAATGAATGAATAAATTCAGGCACAAAGTTATGGTTAGTAAATATGGAGAGTCCAATAAATGAATAAATTCAGGCACAAAGTTATGGTTAGTAAATATGGAGCGGAAGACTCTGGGTGGTAGATTTTAAACTAGAGGTACCACATTGATGTGAATTGTAAATTGAGACTAGGAAAGAGGTATGATTTGCTTTTTTGATTAAATATGGGTAGTCATAATGGCATGGCCCAGTGGTCACGTTGGAGCCAAAGAAAATATTAAAGGTCTTTGAGGGAATAAGTTTGAACCATGGCGGTCATCTATCAAAGATTTAACATCCCATGAGTTTTCTTGGCTATCAAAAGTAGTGCGTAAGACAATTGTCTAGTGAGATTAGTCATCATGGTTTGGCCTAGTGGTCATTAGAGCCAATGGAAATATTAAAAAGGCTTTGTGGGAATAAGTTCAAACTGTGGTGGCCACCTATCACATATTTAATATCCCACGAGTTTTATTGACTATCAAAAGTAGTGGGTAAGACAATTGTCTTGTGAGATTAGTCATGATGCGCACAAGCTGGCCCATGCACTTACAAATATTATAATAAAATAGTCAAAAACCTTAGACCATGATGAGTTCTTATTTGCTTTCATTGGGATAGTCAGGAGGTCATTAAGTTGTCTTGTTCAGAGTATTTGCTATTCAATGAACTTCTTGTTAAAAAAAAAGATTTGATTTACAACTAAAAATAAAACTTTTATTTATGCGCTGCTTAAGAAATCAAAGTACTATTTTGTATGCAATCCAGATTCTATTCGTTGTTTTTAGATTCACTAATTCATTGATTCAGTGAATGCCTGTGATACGAGATATACATGCTCTGACCCAAACAACAACTAGTGACGATTCATTCTCCTTTGGTCAATTTGTTTTTTAATTCTGTTTTTAAATTCTGTGATCCAAATAGTAGAGATTTTGGAAACAACATTTTAAAGTTTTCAGTGTTTTTAGATTTTGAATTTGAAACTTTAAAATGCATAATTATATTAAAAAGATAAAACCTTTGATAAATATATTATTGCATGTTATAAACTCATTTCATTTTTGTTAAAATGAAAACATATAAAATATAATATATTATAAATGATATAATATTGTAAAAAAATAATTCTACAATAGTTTTAACAAAATGTTAATAAATTAATTAATATTATTTTAGATTGTGATTTGAATATTTAGTTGGTAATTACCATTAGTTTAAAAATATACTGCTAAACACACGATGAACAATTTTTTAAATTGAGATTTAAATTTCAAATATACTACCAAACACTTCCGAAAACAATGAAAACAAGGAATACAACTATTTTTTTCATTAAATCTCTTGTTTCCGGAGCACCAGCCAAACACAACTTAAATGCGTGTGGGAGTAAAAAATGTTAGGTTTATCTTTTCAGTTACCTTTTCCTCTAATCAAGGTGCATTTGTTGTGTTATAGTGTAGGAAGCCATAGTGATCTTGCCATTTTGCAATGGAGGGAGATTGTTATTACAAGCTGGTTTTCATGATATTTTTATGTTCTAATTGGTTGGTGAAAAATGGGAGGGTTTCCTTGAATGTAAAGAAGTCTTGGGGGGGATATTTCATGTAATTTTCTTGTTTCTATGGCAGACTCTTTTGTTGGTCGGCCATCATTGTTTTTGTAGCCTTTTTTTTTTTTTATTTTGTGCTTTCACTTGCCTTATTGAATGTTAGGTTTTCATTTGATTTTTCTTTCTTCTTTTTTTGAGTTGATCTTCTGCATCTTTAGGGTGATTTCATTGCTTATAAAGATCATATAAGCAATATTGCAATTGATGCTGGCTATAGTTTTGGTTGTTCTGCTCTCAACTGGATTTCTTTTCTTGTATCAGGTGAAATTTGTTGATCCCTTGTTAAGGTCACCAATAGTAAATGACGTGGCTTATGAAACCTTGGTTAAACTTTCCCGATGTCTTGCTCCACCACTCTGTAATTCTGCCCTTGACATTGCCACTGCTTTACGCATGATCGTGACTGATGGTGATCATCTTCTTCTGGATTTGATCCCATTAGTTGGTGAAGCAGAAACGAATGGAAGACCATCCTTGGGTATTCTCGAACGAATAGTAACTGCTTTATCGGTTGCTTGTAAATATGGATCTCTTCCTATAGACACATTTACCTTCATTTTCCCGGTATGGATATTACTTGTCATTGAGCTCTCTCATTCTACAATGACTAGACTATACAAATGTTCTTTCCTGTTGCTATATTTCAGATCATGGAGAAAATTCTATTATCCTCCAAGAAGACAGGACTCCATGACGATATTCTTCGTGTTCTTTACTTGCACATGGATCCCCTACTACCTCTTCCTAGGCTGCGGATGCTATCAGTAATATTCCATAGCAGATATAATCATATAGGTTATGGGTAAAACTTCCTTTCTTTTGTCTTTAACAACAACTCTCTGTTTCGCAGGTTCTTTTTCATGTTCTTGGTGTTGTTCCAGCTTTCCAAGCATCCATTGGACCTGCACTAAATGAGTTGTGTCTTGGTCTTCAACCTGATGAAATTGCATCTGTATGTACTTCCTTACCTTCTTAAATTTTAAAGAAATGCGTTGGTGATATTACGTGTCATTAATAGTTATTCTTCAGGCTCTACATGGAGTCTATGCAAAAGATGTTCACGTAAGAGTTGCTTGTCTGAAAGCTGTTAAATGCATCCCGGCTGTTGCTAGTCGGTCTCTTCCTGAAAATGTAGAAGTTGCGACAAGTATCTGGATGGCTTTACATGATCCAGAAAAGGTTATTTAATCTTTCCTCCTGAATATGCATCGTTTTTTATGTCCATAATTTGAGGTTTATTTAAGCTTGTCCCACTTTAGTGAAAGCTTTGAAACTTCTTGGTAAACTTTTAACTTGTTTCGAATGTGTTTGTCTAATTTCATACTTGCAAGTTCTGTGCATTTTAATGATTATGTTTATACATCAGTAGGAGTTATGGGTGTTTGGGATTTTATGATTCTTTTGGCACTCTTTCGGTACACTTTGCTTGGAAGGAATAAGAGTCTTTGAGGGTGTAGAAAGTGCTTTGGGAGGATGTCCAGAATCTTGTCCATTTTAACTTTTTTATTTGGTGTCTTGCTTCTTACTCTTTTGTGATTTTCGTTGCATCTTTTTGTTGTAATTATTTTTTTTGCGGCTTCTTTGTTTGGTAGTGGCTGGCTTGTGTTTTTGGGCCATTTTGTATTGTCATTCTGGAAGAGGTTTACTACCGACAAATCAAAGTATGCACATCTCTAGATAGTTTCTTGATAGGTCCCTTATTAAGCCTGTGTATTTCACGAAACAGAGAGTGCGTGGTAATTGAGTGATTGTCGAAGATGGTGGGATAGTGGTTCGCCCGAGTAGTTATGGTGAGGCTTTTTGGGTATTATGATGTCTATGTTGGCTGTAAAGAGAGAGAGGTATATTTTTGGCTAGTTTCTTGGTAAAGTTTTCGGAGAGGTAGGGAGCTCTCATATTTCTCCCTTGGGCTGTAGCTTGGAGCAGTTTTTGGGGTTCAGCAGTTGTGGTTTTCGTTGCTTTGGCTCATTGGCTTTTCAAGTTGTTCTTATCAGAGTTGCTAGATTTTTTTTTTTTGGTGTCCTTAAAATGTTTTATTTATCTTTTGGCCCTTGTAATTAAACGAGATCTTTTCTTTATTTTTTAGTTGTTTTTTTTCACTCTTATGGGGAGTTTGTTTTCTTGTATATTTGTCTATCAAAGAAAGTTAGTTTCTTTGTAAAGAAAGAAAATTTATGATAGCTTGAAGAAATATTATGGTTTTTAGAAACAATATATGTTACTGAATATCTCCCATAACATGGACAATCATATATATAACTAATGATTTATGGCTCTGTTTCCAGTCTATATAAATTAGGTGATATCTTGTATATAAGAAGCTTAAATTGGAGGCTGTACATTTTAAGTAAGGAGTAAGAACATAAATCCTAGGCTGAACGTACGTTAGAAAAAGAAATGATGTTTCTTAACTTCTTTTGGACTTGCATTAACAGGTCCAAAACGCTGTTAAAATATCCATAAAAGATGTACTACTGTATAATGCAATATATATTTTTGAAGGACTACCTCGTCCATTTTTACCCTAGTTCTCTGTTTTGTAGTTTCTGAAAACTTCTCACCCTTTGATTCCTTGCCACACTCTCTCATCTTCTTGATGTTTATCCGCAGTCTGTGGCTGAAATTGCAGAGGATATTTGGGATCGCTATGGATATGACTTTGGAACGGATTATTCTGGGCTTTTCAAAGCACTTTCCAACGTTAATTATAATGTCCGATTGGCTGCATCAGAAGCACTTGCTGCTATTTTGGATGAATACCCTGATACAATACAGGTTATGCATCAACTTAGAACTCAGTTGATAGTCAATTTCAGAAATTTATTTTTTCTTATTTGTAGTGGTTATTTCAGGAATCTCTTTCTACATTATTCTCTTTGTACATCCATGATACCAGCTCTGGAGGGAGTGCTATGGATGCTTCTTGGCTTGGACGTCAAGGGATAGCATTAGCACTGTATTCTGCTGCAGATGTATTGCGAACAAAAGATCTTCCTGTTGTCATGACATTCCTTATTTCACGAGCCTTGGTATGATTTTTATGTATTTAGCACAAAAAATTACTCTCTGCTTTTTTAGAATGACAAGATTTTATTTAAGTTTTTGGTACAGTACAAGCAAGCAGATGGTGGACTATGAGTTAATTTGAACTGATGAAATACTATATAAGATAGGAAATTATATGTATAGTTCGTTTCATATGTTGAATTGTAAGAAACAAAACGAATCAGATTGGTCTGATTCAAGAACAAAAAGAGGAGTATTACTTTTACAAACATGAACAGTATAGAAACCTAAGGGAAAACAAAGAAGAATAAGAGAAGGAGGATGGCCTACGGGGAAGGCAGAAGAAGATGAAGAAGAAGAGGCAGCAGTGTTTGAGAGGAAAGAAGAAGATAAAAATTAGTTTTTCGTGGGGTTATTTTAAATTAGGTTTTAGGACAAAATTTAGGGCTGGTCGGCTTGGAAGAAGAAGAGGCGGTGCTTTGGAATAGGCTAAAAATTGATTTTTATTTATTGGGAGAAGTTGGATTATTAATGGGCTGGGAAGGTGAGAGGGTTTTGGAAATTTTAAAAAGATAGTATTTCGACATTTTCAATTTTGAAGGAATAGTATATGAGATTTTCAAATCTAAAATTATTAAAATATTATTTAATATTTTCATTTATAAGGAAGGCTAAATTAGTTTTCAATTTCTGTTAGCAAAAGTAGTACTACTTATATATATATAAAATTTTTATTTAAATATTAATTAAAACTAAAAACTTACAATACACGATACACTAAATTTTAAATCAGCTTCTTCTGGTCCCAAAATCTAAAGCTTCCCAGTGGTGTTCGCTCTCAGCGTTGTTCACGCACTACTTTCTTACTACAATTTCTTCTTCTTGGAATGCCTTTTTAGAGCTTTAGCTGTTTATCTTCTTTTATGTCTTCTATATTTTCTTGCATCCTATCTTTCTCATTCCTTTGGAAATTTGTATCTTTTGATATCTATATTTCTTTTCATATATATTATTGAAAAGTTTATTTCTGGTTAAAAAAATGATAGACTACATTTTAATTTCGATACACGTTCCAATTCACGAGTTAACAACCTTGATATTAAAATTAAATGTATAAGTGTAGGTTTATCTTTTTGTGAAAAATAGATAGAAAAATAATATTATTCAAACACCCGTTACAGCTTGGATATAGTCTGATAACTTGAAGCTCTGTAATGAAAAATGGAGATTGGAAAATTTCTTCCTAGGCTTACATTTAATAGTTCTCTAGGACACGGAAATGTTTTTTAAGGACTAAATTTTGTATTTATTCATTGAAATGTGAAAGCTAATGCATCTGTGTTTTAGATTCTGTTTGTATATGTAATTTACTTCCCATTGTACTATTATTTTTGCACTCCTGAAATTTGAAATGCTGTAACGTATCCTATATTATAGAAGATATAAATTGGTTGTTTTGAATCTAAATGAATTGTTGAACAAGAATCTAAATGAATTGTTTCAATGATAAACTTGGACATGAATAAATAAAGTATACTTTGACATTTCTGATTCACAAATTATTTCTGCAGGCTGACCCTAATACTGATGTTCGGGGAAGAATGATTAATGCTGGTATCATGATTATCGATAAGCATGGGAGAGATAGCGTTTCCTTGCTGTTTCCTATCTTTGAGAACTACTTAAACAAAAAGGTTATTTCTTGAAAGTTAGAGATTATTTTCCTTACGATTTCTCCTCTAATTTTGATGACTACCTACCAAAAACTTGTTAATGTTAAGGAACCCAGTGTGCAGGAAATTTCTATATGATATGCGAAATTGTTTCCAAATTCTGTAGGCATCAGATGAAGAGAAGTATGATTTGGTTCGTGAGGGTGTTGTTATTTTCACAGGAGCATTGGCAAAACATTTGGCAAAGGTATTATTTTTCTAATATTTCAATTTGCTGATATTGATCCCTCCTTTATTCCTTTCCCAGCTTTATATTTGAATGATTGAACAGAATGATCCCAAAATTCATGCTGTTGTGGATAAATTGTTGGATGTATTGAATACTCCATCAGAAGCAGTTCAACGTGCTGTATCTACTTGTTTGTCTCCATTAATGCAATCAAAGCAGGTTAGTCACTATTTGTCCGTATAGGCTTCATTTCAAGTATCATATATTTGATTTTCTACTACTTTTGCTCTAAAGATGTTAAACCAGATGTTTCTAAAGTCGTGGGCTGATTTTGGAGGTCTGCCTTCTTGTTTTTAATTATTTGGGTAAGAAACATGTATTTCATTGATGATATGAAATATAAAAATGCTTTCCAATTTGCTATGAGGTCGCTTAGATTATAACTAAGGGGGAGTAGAAACATTTGCACCTTTTAAGAGCTAAGTACAATAACTCTATAAAAAAAATCTCAAAAGGGAGAAAGGAGTCGTTAAAAACCCTATTGTTCCTTTCCATCTGTAATCCCCACAGGTAAGCCCTAATTATTTGGACCCAAAGGATTGCTTTCTCGTTTTTGAAAGGGTGACCAGCCATGAGAATGTTGAGGAAAAAGAGAAGATTTGGATGAAGTTTTCCAACCGAAAGCCGTTGGATCCTTTCCCAAAATTTGGATGCGAAGTCACTTGTGATGAAGAGGTGACCTTGATTTTCGGGAGCTGAGTAGCAAAGAAGACAGCAGTTGGGGGATAGGGCAATGTGTGGTAGATGTCTTTGGACCCTGTCATGTGTGTTGCAGAGTGAGTTAGCTCCCAGCAGAATGGCTTGATTTTCTTAGGATACTTCCCATGCCCAAAGCTGTGTACAGTGTTGATGGCTGGCTATTCTCGATAGAAATCATACAAAATGGATTTTGTGTTGTAGATCTTTGAGAGATTCTGTCGTCAGTAGGGGGAGGGACAAACCAGTTTAGTACTTGTGTTAACTGCAGCCAATCCTCCAACTCATCATCCTTAAGAGTTATGCGGAAGGTGTAGTCACAGGAAGATGTGGCTTTGGACGAAAGTCTGGGGAGGCTGGTGGCTAATGTTGAGGCTTAGTTGGCTATTTCCTCCAATCTGGCTGTAGACATTTGCCTTAATAATGTGTGTTTGGGATAGGATAGCACACCATGGGCCTCCGTATGAGCGGAAGTGGTTGGATGGCTAGATTGCTGTGGGGGTTTCATCATACTTTGCCAAAATGAACTTCCTCCAAAGCTGTTTAGCCTCTTTTAGAAAACGCTAGTGGACAGCAAGGCAATGTTAGTTTGCACAATCTTTCTTGTTTTTAATTATTGATTTGGGAGAGGTATCCAGGGAAATTCATCTATCAAGGACTTATGTGTTTACTCAATTAAAATGAGATGGAGTTTCTTATTTAGAATTTCTCATTGATATTCTTACAAATGAGAAATTCTTATTATGAATACTTATTTCTCATCTTCACAAAATAAAAACCCTCGTTCTTTATTTTGTACGTCCAATGGAGATGTTTGTTA
Source organism: Momordica charantia (assembly GCF_013281855.1). NCBI lineage: Eukaryota > Viridiplantae > Streptophyta > Magnoliopsida > Cucurbitales > Cucurbitaceae > Momordica > Momordica charantia. Next base: position 28,972,638 of record NW_028275166.1, read on the forward strand.
ACTTTTGGATTGCTATGCCTTTTCAATAGGACTTAGTCGTGAGAATGTATTAATATAATGTCATGTTCATCAAATAAACTCCTGGTGGCACTTCTGCTTGTAGCATTAGCTATAAATTCGTGTTTCCTCGAAATTTATCTAGCAGTTTGTTCTCTGAAGATCTTCTCAACTGTATCATAGTTGAGACAATATTTTGTAAGGTCTCAGGTTGAGATGTTTACCTTAAATTTTTTTTTATTACTGGGAGTCGGAGTTTTGTTCCCCTATGTCCGGGGCACTCACGCCCACCCTAAGGCCCGTACCTTGGAGATGTCAAAGATTTTTGATATTAAGCTCATCTGAAGCTTCGAACTTGAGACCTCTTAGCCGGCAAGTCCATGAGATCCTAAGCCCTTGTTAATGGGGCTGTCCCTTGTGAAACCTTCATTGGTATGTTTCACACATCTAATGATTTTGAATTAAATTACCTACAACTACATGCTTAATTACTTATTCTGGAATGCCATTAAGCATTTTTGGATCTCATTGGGGATCTGTCAGGAAAGATAAAAAATGTTTTATTCATTTGAAACTGGGTGTATACATTCATCCTATAAATGTGTTTATCCACGCTTTTGTAGTTTTTCTGTTATAAATTTCTTGTAAAATAATGCTCTAAGCTTGCCTTTTCCTTTTCCTGTGAACAAAATAGTGAATACTACATAAAACTTGGCTATCTAGTATGATAGTATCTACCTTCGGTAAGAAAAGTTCGAATCTTGTTCTTTGGAGAGACTTATTTGCCAGAGAAATGGATTCTATTATATCTTTAGTAAAAGACATGAAGTTGGAGTAAAATGAATTTATTAAAGACAAGGGAATACCTACTGGGAGTAGGCTGCCTCACGGAACATTTAACTAGGGTTCCTCACAAACCTTTGAAATCCAAAAACTAAGAAATATTAATCTTTACCTACCAACTGCATGTAGAACATGGAACCTTTGGATTCTACCTCTCAAGTTCCTGGTTTAAGTTTATATTTTGATAAATACTTAGATTTATTGACCTTGTTTTGTCGCTGGTGATTGTTTTAATTTTCTTTTTCTGCTATTATGCTACTTTTACGAAAGAGCTTTCAGGTTTGGGTTGGTAAAGTTTGACAACGTAAATTTTCACTTGATTCCTTCAATCTTCTTCTTCATTTGTGTAGATCCTTACAAATTTTGTGCTTTTACGTCATTGTTTTCATTTTCTAATCTGGAACCTTCTGTTTCATTAGGATGATGCCCCGGCTCTTGTTTCCAGGCTTTTGGATCAGCTGATGAAGAGTGAGAAGTATGGGGAACGTCGAGGAGCTGCATTTGGTCTTGCTGGAGTTGTTAAGGGATTTGGAATCACAAGCCTGAAGAAGTATGGAATAGTTTCTGTACTACGGGATGCTCTTTTAGACAGGTTTGTTCAATTTAATCCAGGATGTGCATAAATTAAATAGCCTAAGCTTTTGGATTAATGATAATCTGACATGTTCAATGCTTGCTTAGTCATATTGCTGCCTCTATATAATTATATTAAATACAGCATTACCTAGGTTTCATGCGGGTGCATTTTTGCCTATCTATGCAAATAACAACATTTAATATTTTATAAAATAATTTTTATTCGAAATGGAATTCACAAACAAGTAGTTGTAAGAGTAGATGGCCATAAAAGCCAGTTTACTTACTGGGAACTAGAATGGTGAAAAAGGAATCTACTGGTGGGACTAATTACTAATTTAGCAGTCACTCCCCTTGAAAATGATTAATTCTATTCCTCTCTAAAAAAAACTCAGTACTTCCCATTTCCATTCCTTATTCTATGGGCCTACAACCTTTTCATTCATTATTTTTCAACTTTTACTCTATCTCACCCATCTATTGGTGGGACCCACGACTTTTACTCCAAGATAGGAAATTGTCTTTGAAAATCCTCTGATTAAATTGAACGGTTCTACCTATAATTCTGAAATAATAGCTTTAAGTCTACTTTTTTTTTTTCTTTAGTGCATGTGATTTATTTTCTTATAAAATTACAAATTTATATTTTACTTCTTAACTAGTTTATTTTAATTTGTCATGGTTTTTAGTTTAATTTATTTAAATAGAACATTGTTATTAAAAAAGAGGACTTTGGTTTTTTTCTTTAAATTTTTTAAATGTTACTAAGCAAAACAATGTCTTTTTGATAAGTGACTTAAAAACCCTTACATCCTTTCATCTTCTCCAAAGTGCAACCATTTCCCTTGTTTATCCTTCATGTTCCTTTTTTTTCCATGAGTGTCTCGGTCAGTTTGTTTGTGCGCACCTAGACTAATCTCACAGGACAACTGTCCGACCCTTATTGACCACCATGGGTTGAACCCATTCCCCGACCCTTATTGACCATCGATCCAATGATGGTTCCAAATCCTTCATGTATCGGTAAGAAGTCAAGAATTCAAGACTTCATGCTTCAATAATTGTAGATTCCAACCAGTAGGATAACAATTGTCACATCATCCTCCCATTTTCCCTACCTCACTCCCTTGTAAATTACCCCAAGGGGTGGCCCCGTTGGCAAGGGCTTAAGGTCTTTTGGTCATAACGACTTACAGGTCTCAATTCCTAATCTCTTGATGTCTCTTGGGTGGGTTTGAACCTTGGGGCGGTGCGGGTGCCTCCGGGTATAGGGGAGCAGAGCTCCGACTCTCGGTTATAAAAAAAAAAGATATGATTTCCCTATTTTCTTAGCTAGATTAGCAAACTTCTAAATATTTTTAAAACCTACCATATTTTTCTAGTTACTTCCAAACATACCATAATTTTAAAAACGTCGATAGGTTTCTAGATTCAGTTAAAGACAATTTATAGTAGATAGTATCAAAGGAATAAAATATTGGTTTCCTATTTATTATCATTTTGATTCCTTATCATTTCAATTTCTTATCAGTAAACATGAGGCTTAATAATGTAAGTTTATCAGTATAATGATGTGTATTACCCAGAGGCTGTAAACAATCTTTATTTGAAATAAGGACAATTGCCAAAATAGAGATGATGGCATCCTCTTAGATTTAATCCCAATTAAAAATTCCCATCTAGCCTATATAGAAGAAAATGAAGTGCCAAATTATTAAGATTTAAGATTCTGGAATGGCCTATAAGTCATATTTTATTCCATTCGAAGAACTATGGCCTTTGACACAGACATTCCTACAATAATATTACGTTGTATGTATGTCAGTCTTCAATAGATTTGGACATAGATATGCCTTAGACATATATGTTTAAGCACTATTGCTAACAACTTGAGCAACATCAACTTTCTCAATGCACTTCACAAATTTGAAATATAATTCAAATATCTTTTCTCCAATTGTCTCATAAGATGAAGCATCGATTTGCTTAATAGGCATGGTGCTTCTTGGACTATTAATCAATTAGTTGATTGATGTCCTATTCTTTTATCCAGCCATGATAGTATGTCTAACCTTGATTCACTCTTCATGACTTTTCATCAGTTCTTGTATTTACCACTTTATTTCTAAAATTTGCAATCTCGACTCATTGTACAATGATTGTTTTATTCTATCACCATATTGTTTCGAACAATAAAGATAATTATGCAAAAGAGGGGCTACATAGTTTCCTTTAATGATTTGTGTGGGTTCTGTTGGATTTAAGTGAGTCTGTGAACCACAGGAATTCAGCTAAATGCCGTGAAGGAGCACTACTAGCATTTGAATGTCTTTGTGAAACACTTGGAAGAATATTTGAACCGTGAGTAGATATCCCAGACTTTTATTTTCTTCATCTGTTTTTTTTTTCCCTTCGTGTAACAGATCTGTAATTTCCCAGGTATGTGATCCAGATGTTGCCATTGCTTTTAGTATCTTTCTCTGATCAAGTTGTTGCAGTCCGTGAAGCTGCTGAATGTGCTGCCCGAGCAATGATGTCTCAACTTACTGCTCAGGGTGTGAAGCTTGTATTGCCGTCTCTTTTAAAGGTGATAATTATTTTTTTCGTAGCCCTTCTAGTTATATGACCTATGATATTCTGACAAGTCTTTATTTAAGTCAAACGAATAGCCATTCTGTTTACTTTATACAGCATTTTTTTTATTCAATCCTGATATTTTATTTATTTTATTATTCTTTATTTATTTATTTATTTATTTTAATTGTGGATGCCTTAGTAGATATGTTTGTAGCTCTTTTGAGTATTAAGGGCCTATTTGTGTATTTTCTCATATTGTTTTATTAGCCCCTTAGGTAGGTGGCCACCATAATTTAAACCCATTTCATTTAAGCCCTTTACTATTTCCATTGGCACCATGACTAATGGATTTAGTTTGTGGCTAGTGCATGACTGCACGACTGGTTAAAAATAATTTGAAGGAAAATTTTGGTTGAAGGGGAAGGTGAGCAATCTTTTCGAACCCTAATCAGAAATGACAGATACCAGCGTTGTTAATATCCAGGTTAGATAAAACATTCATCGTGGAGAAAACGTTTTGACAGCGGGTTTCTGATTCTGTTTTGATGCAAAACCAGAAGAAAATCAGTTCATTTGATCAAGTTTTCAGGCTTCGGCCATGTTTTCTTGATGCAGTTTATGCATGAGAACTCATGGTCACTGTGTTGGTCATGTTCAGAAATGGCACACCATATACCTACTGGGACGCATACTCATTATTTGAAAATAGTCTGTTTTCTGGACTGATAAATGCAACAGTAGGTTTGTGCTCGAGTACAGTTTTATAATACGGTATCAAATCGGAGCTGAGAAGAATGTGACAGATGCACTGTCATGATTTCCATGTCATGAAGAATTATTAGAACTATTTCTACCAACATTACTGGATTGGGAACAGAACAGATCTGTGGATGAGATGGACAGTGCTAAACGGAGAATAGCATGGGGAACAAACAAATCATCCCATGCAATCACACCCATGCAGTTATGATTACAAACAAATAATTCCAACTAATATAATATGTCAGAAGAAGAAAAACTTCGAAATGCATCGGTGAAACCATACTAAGATTCTGAAAATAATCTGATGAAATCGATTCTTTCTTCCCATATATGCTTTTATCATTGAAAATTGTGGAATTTCTTCTTAAACACCCCCAAATCAGTGCTTTAGTTGAATTAACCCACAAAAGCTTAACATGACTTTCCAAACTGGTGGCCTTCCAACAATGAGATCAAATTACTTGATGCACTAAATTCAAATGTCCATGATAACCCGTAGTCTTGTACATGAGCTGACCAAATCTTTCTATTGTTATAAAAGAACACATGATTCATATCATATTCGGCTTTCTTACAAAGAACACAAACATTAGCATTTAAAGCATGAAAGCACACTTCCTCTAAAGTTTTTAGCTGAATCAAAGAGTTAGCATGGAGGTTTGGTGTCAACTATGGTACATTCACGTCATTCTCATTGGTAGTGGTAGCCTCGAGTTTTATTTTCTTTCACTCTTTTCTGGTTTATGGCTTTATGTATGAGAAGTGGAGTTAAAGAGATGAAGATAGGTTTTTTTTTTTAAAGATTTTTTGCATTTTATGGCTCAGTTCCTTGTTTTTGGAGCTTACGTTGTTGCTTTATTAGAATTCTTGGTTGATATTATTGTAAGCTTAAGGGTTGCTTTATTAGAATTCTTGGTTGATATTATTGTAAGCTTAAGGGTTTCTTTTTGGTTTATTGATCATTTATGGTCCTTTTGGACTGTTTGATGTTTGGATGGTTGTATTTATCTTTGTAATTTTTCATTTTATCAATGAAAATTCTGTTTTTATTTTAAAAATAACAATGCATCATTTTTCCTTTTAGGATTCCCAAACCCAAGCCTCCTTTTTCCAACGGTTTCAACACCTTGTCCCAACAACCCAGATCAAAAAATTGTTCAAAACTTGCTTGTGTACCTTCTCCCCGTTGGTTAAACAGAGCTTCCTCAAGTTGCTTACTTTGCTTCCAACTTTTTACATATTGGGTTCCCAAATATCTGATTTCTTCCGATTTCCACTGACTGGCAAGCCCAGATACAACATTCACCCTGCACTCCAATCATTGAATAATCTCAATGCAGACATATTAACCCTACATATTGCAAAATTTCCTCAATTTACCTTTTTAAACTCGATTACTATATTGGGAACTGATCTATGGATGAGCATAGGGTTTCTGTTATTTTTACTGTCTTTTTAGTTGTTTAATTTGTGTCTTTCTTGCCTCTTATATATTGGTGTACTTTTCTAATCACTTTTTGTCTGTACCTATGTTCTGTTTTGTTCTCTATCTGGGCAGGGTCTTGAAGATAAAGCATGGAGAACAAAACAAAGCAGTGTACAGTTGCTTGGTGCTATGGCATATTGTGCTCCTCAACAGTTATCTCAATGTCTTCCTAAGATAGTACCGAAGTTAACAGAGGTATGTGCTCTGCATTGTGAGTTTTAATTCTAGTTTTATGTAACCATTTGATCTTCATTTTCCCCCCCTAAAAATATTGCAGGTTCTGACGGATACGCATCCTAAAGTCCAGTCAGCAGCACAAACAGCCCTTCAACAAGTAATATTTTGAGCTGTTTAAAACCATATATCTTTTTAATTTTCTAATTAGTTCCTTCGTTATTTGCCTCTTTTAGGTTGGAAGTGTCATAAAGAATCCAGAAATATCTGCACTTGTCCCTACGCTTCTAATGGGTCTTACTGATCCGAACGACTATACTAAATATTCTCTCGACATTCTTCTGCAAGTAAGATTGATCGAAGACAAGATTTAGGTGTAATCGGCAGTTATCGTTGGTGAACTTATTTGCCTGTTTTCCTCCGCTAAATCTTCATTGACTTATTGCAGACAACTTTTATCAATTCTATTGATGCCCCTTCCCTTGCATTGTTGGTGCCCATAGTGCACAGAGGGCTAAGGGAGAGGAGTGCTGAAACCAAAAAGAAAGCCGCACAAATTGCAGGAAATATGTGTTCCTTAGTCACAGAACCGAAGGATATGATTCCTTATACTGGGCTGCTGCTTCCTGAAGTGAAAAAGGTAGTCATTCCCATTTACTTTATACTTGAATTTTTAGTCATTTTTTTTAATTGTGAATTTAATGGCAAGAACAGGTCCTAGTCGATCCAATTCCAGAAGTTCGATCAGTTGCAGCTCGGGCAATTGGATCCCTTATCAGGGGAATGGGAGAGGAAAATTTCCCGGATCTTGTACCATGGTTGTTTGATACGCTTAAATCTGAAAATAGTAATGTTGAGCGCTCTGGTGCTGCCCAAGGATTGAGTGAGGTTAGAGTTCTTAAGATTATCATCTTAATTTTTCATGTATCTATTGGTTAGCTGCGGATTTCAGTTATTCCTAATTTGGATGATTACTTAATGATGCATTTTTCAATTCTTTATTGTGAATACTTAAACTAGTTTTTGAAATTGCACTAGAGATTTTTCTATTGAAAGATCTTCGGGTTCTAGATGCTTGCTTTTCCTTTTTCTTTCCTTTTTATACCAGCTTATACATTTAAGCTTCATGTTTTGAAAGGTTTTATAGCTTTTTTCTTTTACACTATAGATCTTTTTGTTTCTGCAGATGATTAAAGATTAGGTCAATTTAGTATACCAAGAAGATTGTTTTCTTTCTTCAACGCTGATTTTTAAACCTTCTGCAAAGAACTTTAAACTGGCAAAGAATCTACCTTGATTTGATTATCATGTTTATAGTTCGTTATTGGATGAATTACTGTAGTAATGAGCCAAGAAGTTGAAAGATATTGATAATTTTAATGAAAATAAACTTTGATAGGTTCTAACTTTGTGTGCTTCTGACAGTTTTATCTTATGGAAAAGTAAAAATCACTTTGAAGATTATTGAATATTTCATTTAGAAATGAGATTGTAATGCTCCTCGTTGAGCCTATTTTCTGTTTTCGTCAGTTCTTTTTTTCTGGGGGTTTGTATCCTTGAACTTTTTCTCCTTCTCATATATCGATGAAAAGTTATTTCTTGTTAGAAAAAGGCCTCAAGATTTAGCATAAAGGAAAGGAGCTTGATCAATATTAATTATTCATTGTTATTAATACTACTTCCATTATTATTTCTTATTCTACTACTACTATTATTATTATTATTTTATTTGATAATTTGTGTTTTCAGTTGTTCGTTGTTTGTTGTTGAATTGAATGTAGGTTCTAGCTGCCCTTGGAATTGAATACTTTGATCGTGTGCTTCCTGATATTATTAGAAACTGTTCTCATCAGAAAGCATCTGTACGTGATGGATATTTAACACTTTTCAAGGTAATTTCGTGACGCTGTTCAAGTTTATATTCGTGTCAAGCATGGATTGGACAGTCTAAATTTTGACACCGATTGGACAGTCTAAATTTTGTCACCAATTGGACAAGTCTTAGATAGTTTAATTAGAGTGTTCTTTTTCTTCACCAAATATATCTCTTTTTTTTTTAAACGTTATTATTTATTTATTTTTGATAGAGAATCTTTACTTTTTATTGGAATAGTGAAAAGTTCAGAAGGGGAAGGAAACAAATGGAACTTACAAACGCTCAAATTGATTTCTATCAAAAACAAATTTTAATTTCAAAAAGAAGAGGAAGGAATTAAAATTAATCATTTGGATCTCACAAAATGAACCAAATCCTGCACCTCCATTTATTCTCTTTTTGGATTTTCTAATATTCTGAGGTTTATTTTTCTCCAAATTTCCCAAAGAGACATGCACATAGCTGAAACTGCAAAAGAGCTGCGTCAGTATTGAGAGAGATACCGAAGTCACTGCTTTCAAAAGAATGACATGCCCCTTGTTCATTTCATACTCTTTTGGAAAATAACTTGTTGGCTTGTCTTGTCCTAAATCCATGTCTATGCTTCTTCCATTGTCAAGATTTGTTTTATTATGCTGTATTTAAATTTTTAACTTCCAAATTGGTCACAGTACTTGCCAAGGTCACTAGGTGTCCAGTTCCAGAACTATCTTCAGCAGGTGTTGCCTGCTATTCTGGATGGTAAGTATCACAAAGCATTATTTAGCTATGGCGTATTTAAGAAATACGATTTGCTGAGGCATTGGTTATTTTGTATTTATTGTTTTTTATAACATCAATATAGGTCTTGCTGATGAGAATGAATCTGTGCGGGATGCGGCATTAGGTGCTGGGCATGTTCTGGTTGAGCATTATGCGACAACGTAATTACTATTAGAATTTTAAAGCCTTTATATCAATCTGAAAATGCTATATGTTATTTTTATCTCAGTGACTTGGTTTGATGCAATGTTTTAGAAGGCACTTTTTTGAGGCTTACGCCTTTAAGTCTCGCCTCTTTTTTGAACCATAAGAGGCTGATGCCTCTTTGCAGACACACTGAGGCTTAAAGTCTCTATGCCTCGTGTAATGATTTTATAACTGGTACCAATTTGGTAATTTAACCTAAAATTTTGTATACATTAAAGCAGTATCTAAAGTAAGTCACCGTTGCATCCATACAATTTTAACTACGCCTCGTGTAATGATTAGAATAATATTATTAATTTGTCCAATTCTTACAAAATATAAAGGTTTATTTGCGTATGGAATGCATTGTAGGAGGGGTAACAATTCAATCTAATTCAATCTATTACTACTTTTACTACAAAGAGTTTGAAAACATTGGAGACAAATTTTATAGAATAAGTCAATCCTATTAGTGATAATAGTAGTTTATCCTAATGAAAAGTGAAGTTTCTTATATAAAAAAATAGTGATAATAGAGTGATATTAGTAGTGATATTGAGGATGTTCCTTTAGGATTTTTATTTAAGTGGCAATATAGCAATACTTGATCCTAGAAACTTTAGATTTGTATAATTGTTTAAATTAAAATTGAAGGCTTACACCTCATGCCGCCTTGAGGCTTACTCCTCGCCTCTTCAAGAGGAAAAGCCTCGAGGCTGCCTTTGGCATTTTAAAACATTAGTTTGATGAACAGATAGTTAAAGGATCTGTTGTTTGCTGTTTTCTTCTCCGTAAAGGGAATTGGAAGTAACGAACATTTCATTCTCCCATGAAAGTCTTAATTATTTGTTTGAGTGATTATATGTAGTAGTCTTAATATTTTGCCAATATGCTCTGCTTCATTGGTTACTCTCTCTCTCTCCCTCTCTCTCTCTCTGAGAAATAGAAGAGCAGAATAAGTTACTAATAATATTTACAATTTACTGTAATTGTTTTTATTATTTTCAGTTCTTTACCTCTGCTTCTCCCTGCTGTGGAAGATGGTATTTTCAATGACAGCTGGCGTATTCGACAGAGTTCAGTGGAACTGTTGGGTGATCTTTTATTTAAGGTAATTTATAATCCGTGTCGGTACTTGTTAATTTGTGAAGGGTGTGTGTAGTATCACAATTTCTGCTTCTCAGGTTGCTGGAACTTCTGGCAAAGCATTGCTTGAGGGTGGTAGTGATGATGAAGGTGCCAGCACTGAGGCCCAAGGACGTGCTATTATTGAGGTTCTTGGTCGAGAAAAGCGTGATGAAATACTTTCTGCCCTATATATGGTTAGAACTGATGTCAGCATTTCAGTTCGTCAGGTAATACTGGACTGTGTGTGTATGTATATATAAATTATTCCTGACATTATATGGTAATGATACTTGCAAATTCCATACCTTCAGGCTGCCCTGCATGTTTGGAAAACCATAGTCGCAAACACTCCAAAGACTCTCAAGGAAATAATGCCAGTTTTAATGAATACTCTTATAACTTCTCTTGCTTCATTGTCTTCAGAGAGGCGACAAGTAATTACTCTTGTACTTCATATAATTTCCATTATACTGTTAGAAAACTATATTTTAATCTGGTTCTCGTTTAGGTTGCTGGACGAGCATTGGGTGAGCTTGTGAGAAAGCTTGGTGAAAGGGTACTTCCTTTGATCATCCCCATACTATCTCAAGGGCTCAAAGATCCCAATGCTAGCAGAAGACAAGTGAGAACTTTACTATTTCATTATTATAGATAGGACATGCTCGAAGTTCCATCTAATGGTTTAGTATTTATACACTTTTCCTTTTCTTGATACTGCTCTAGAAGTGGCTAAATAATATAAAAATATGGTTATCATGTGGAATGGAATAAGGTAAGATTTTTCAGTGGCCAATAGATTTTGGTTGCATGTAAAACTGTTGGACAAATGTTATTGTTTCTTTCTATATACCTCTGCATATTAGATTATTATTTTACTTTTTGTTGCTTCAGGCCATTATGCCATTCAAATGACTTTCTAATTGATCATTTGGCATGCCTCTCTCTCTCTGTTTTGAAAAAAAGTAAAGAAAAAAGAGTGGTTGTTTTATTTAATTGAATTATGAATTTGACAGGGTGTATGCATTGGGCTAAGTGAAGTGATGACAAGTGCTGGCAAAAGTCAGTTATTGAGTTTCATGGATGATCTTATCCCTACCATACGAACGGCCCTTTGTGATAGGTTCGTACTTTCTGTCTAATCTCAAATTCTTTCATGATAATTTATGGAATATTCAAGTCTTTGTATCTTTAATCAGCATGCCTGAGGTTCGGGAGTCAGCAGGCTTAGCATTCAGCACTCTTTACAAGGTAGGTTATATATTTCTTACAAAGTTCAGATCTGAAATGTTGATTTCTCGATATTAATGATTTTGAACATCATGTATAGAATGCTGGAATGCAAGCAATTGACGAAATCATTCCTACTCTCCTGCATGCTTTGGAGGATGAGGATACATCGGACACTGCCCTTGATGGTCTCAAACAAATCTTAAGGTGGCAGCCTAACTTTTTTTTTTCTTTTCACATTTTCTTATTTACATATTCATGTGTTTCATGCAGATAGAAAGCAATTTTAGTATACATCCCATTTTGGTAGAAAATTAGTAAACTACTTTCAAATACTTGTGATAAGAGACAGTGTTATTGATATGAAAGAAATTGGAAAAGGGATGTCCAAAGCAGTTGGTTTGTATGAATGATAATTAATAATCAAAACGGAATACTTAAAGACACGAAGAAGAGGCACATGAACAATAGAACCTTAGATTTTAGTAGTGGTTCACTCTTCAAAGTTGAAGACTCTTCTATTGAGCTCTCAGTAAAATGTGGCAAGCATTGTACTGCAGAACATATGATTAATCGAGAGACAGAACGATGCATCAAGTGAGTAATGTTTGATGATGAAATTTTGAATGCCTAAGGGACAGTTTCATCACTGTTTTTACAAAGACCTGACCAGCCGAGATTTAGGTAGATATTGGGGTTTATTCCTTGGACGTTTCGTTTCTGCTTAAGACTCTCCTAGGCTAAAGGACGACAAAAAGAATTTATATTTTAGGAAAGATTTCCATACCTTTGTAGAAAATCCAAGAGATGAATTGACTCACTTTCGGTAAGCCGATTGAAGAGATACTTAATTCTCAACCTTCTTGAGTTGTTGTTGAAGGATCTTGATTCTTGGATCTCCACTCTGGACTCTGGGCGAAACGAAATCTTCAAGGACCCAAATTTTCTAACCAGTCATCCAGCTCTCTGTTCAGAAGAGTAAATTTCCAGCAGACATTTATAGGATCACGAGCCTTTTTAATTGCGTTATGAGAAGATTCTCAGGACTTCATCTGATAGGCAAATGTCATCACTCCAATTGTGCAGGCAAAATGTGGTATTAGATCCATCTCCAGTAACGTGCCTCATGTTGAGATTGAATATGCAGGAAGGCTTTGGGATGTGTTGCAGGTGACATATTAGAGATGCTGTAATAGGTGTCTTTTTTGTTAGATATGATCTGCTTCCAAAAATCATCTTTACCTTTGAAAACATCTTGAGAGTCATTTCAAAAGGAGGGTTGTAATATTTTTCTTTTTTCACCTAAGTCCTTTGTGGAAGTGTCAACATATGATAACTACCATCATGGGGAGCATCTTCCCTCAAGAAACCAAGAAGAGATGATAGATGGTCACTTGGTTATCAGATAGAACAGATTTCGCTAGAGTTAATCTAGCTTTAATGTGCCATTTTTAATTGTAAACTAGAATTCGATTATCAAAAGAAGAGATATATCATAAGAAAACCATTGGTCCAATTGTATTCCAGAAGGTAGGAAATAAATGGAAATAAATATTTGGAATCAAGTTTATATGAATGATGACCCTTTATGCAAAGATTTACGGAAAGATTTTATTTTGTGTTAATATATCATTGAACTATCTCTCAAGGACACTTTCTTCTGCCTACTCCTCACTGGTCGCTGACGCCTGACCCTTTGGACTATTTCTCGCATGTTTAATAAAATTGTAGACTGGAAGATGCAATGGGCTTAATTGCAGTAAATCTTTATTTTATTATTGGAAGTTGCAGAACTTATTTTTTCGTCCAGTCACTACTGAGACAGTTTGTCCAATATTAAGTACTCACTTTACTTGACACTTTTATTTATCACGATCATATAGACAGCTGCAAACTAGGCAATTTTAGATTCGAAGCTACCACATGAAATTCTCACATTCTGAATGCCGTCATGGTTGTTTTCCATTTAATGAAAAACTAATGTTTGTCTCTTATAGTGTGAGAACTACAGCTGTTCTGCCACATATATTGCCAAAGCTGGTCCATACTCCTCTCTCGTATGTCCCTCTTTTGCTAGTGCAGTGTTCATTCTGGTGATGTTTTGCTCGACTGCGTGTAGACTAAATGTTAAATTAATTACCAATTTATAGTGCCTTTAATGCACATGCTCTCGGAGCCTTAGCAGAGGTTGCCGGCCCAAGTTTAAATATCCACCTTGGTATTGTCCTTCCTGCTTTGCTCTCAGCAATGGGTGGCGATGACGAAGTAAGCTATATTTATACATAAAATTTAAGTTTATAGTACGTCTAAACCTGATTCTTTAAAGTAATCATTTACATGCACTTATTCTAAATTCTTTTTGTTGATTTTAAATCAGGAAGTCCAGAAATTGGCAAAGGAAGCTGCAGAAACAGTGGTACTGGTTATAGATGAAGATGGTGCTGAATTTCTTATTTCTGAGCTTCTTAAAGGTGTCGGTGATAGTCAGGTACCTTTTTAATAAGTGATGAACATTTGTTATGTGCCTTGTTCTCTCTCTGTATGTATCTCTGTTTTCTGACATTATTTGTTGAATTTTGTTTCAGGCCTCTATTAGAAGAAGTTCTTCATATTTGATAGGATACTTCTTCAAAAATAGCAAATTGTATTTGGTTGATGAAGCTCCAAACTTGATATCAACCCTGATTGTCTTGCTGAGTGATTCAGATTCAGCAACGGTTGTGGTATGTGTGGTATTTGTTTATTTACTTTTTTTTTTCCGTCCATCTTAATGTTGTGAGATTATGTTTAATACTTTCCTTTTTGACAGGTCGCATGGGAAGCCTTATCGAGGGTTATCAGTTCTATCCCCAAGGAGATACTTCCTTCATATATTAAACTTGTACGTGATGCTGTATCTACATCAAGAGATAAAGAGCGGAGGAAAAGAAAGGTGCTCTTGCTTGTGACTATCAAATTTGAAGTTCATTTTGCTATTTCATACAAGTTCGTATCATTTGTCACTGATTTTTTATTATAATTGTTTCATTTACTGGGTTTGCAGGGAGGAGCAATACTACTACCTGGGTTGTGTCTCCCTAAAGCTCTCCAGCCTTTGCTTCCAATATTTCTCCAGGTATTCAAGTTCACTTTGCTATATGCTCTGTATGAGTTGGTGGTCATTCGTCAACGTGCTTTATGCTTGTGATAGCGATTGCCATTTTTGGCTTAGATCTGCCCGTATTGCACCTCTTTACTTTATCTGTTTGAGTAGGTCAATTACATAATTCATTTGCCTTGTCATATCATGGTGTAAATGCTCCCCCTCTTCCATCATTATAGTTTCTCGACCCTTCTATCCAATTGGAGACTTATTTTGTAACTCCCCTGGATGTGGTTTCGCCCTCTTTTTGTAATTTCATACCTTCAATTTCATTGTTTCTTGTCCAAAAAAAAAAAAAATTGCCTTTTGATCCATGTTTGTCAGGAGTGGACTGTTATTTGGGGCTTCTTAAAGGGAAAGACTTGGACACCCTTTTATTGCATTGACATCGACTATATTCTCACTGTTTTTCATCTTTTTGTCAACTGCTAGCTTGTAAAATAACAAATGTGTTGAGCCAAAAAGAATAACTTAGATTTTTTCTTTTGTAAGTCATTTGTACATTGGTGTAATTTTTCATTTCATCACTGAAAAATTCAATTCCAAATGTGACTCTTAATTGTGATCACGATCTTTCAGTGTGCAAAATTCCCCTCAAATTCTTGATAGTTCAGAGAAAATTTTCATGATTTCAACGTCCTAATCTGAATGATGAAGATACTTGCAGTCAACTGTGTATTTGAAGCAAGCATGGATTATCATTTTCTTCCTCAGAGCTCCTCTAGCGACTGATTTTATTTTTTTTTTATCTTTTTTTTAGCTTTATAAGTTCTGACCATCTCAAACTTCTTCTTTCCTCTTTTTTTTTTGGTTTTTTTTTCTTTTTGTTTTTGAGTTAATGCTCCTAGGATTTAAACTGAACGAGGAAAAAATCTCATTCATGTTTCCTGTATGTTCTTTTAGTTACTTTTCAAAGATTTGATGGAACTTTTTTGACACATCCAATATTAGAGTTTCATTTGGTGCAACATTTTTTCTCCCTTTCCTTTTGCCTACTCCCGTGCTTCTCTTTTTTCACAATTGGCTATACACAGAGACCTATGTCTTATGCTGGAAGTTCTTTGATCAATTGTTTTACATGTTTAATGTATAGGGTTTAATTAGTGGATCTGCTGAAATAAGAGAGCAGGCAGCTTTGGGCCTCGGTGAGCTGATTGAAGTGACTAGTGAACAAGCACTCAAGGAGTTTGTCATCCAAATTACTGGGTAATTGCATTTGAAATTTAATTTACATTAACATAGTGACATGTTAATAGTCAAATTGATGTCTACATTTTCAAATTTTACCTTTTTGGCAATTCTTTTACTAAAACAATATTTATGTAGGAGGATGATATTTGATTAGTGAAATTTCTGTGGGTGGCAATGCACATTGACGTATTTGTAAATATTACCAACAAAATTATCATTTTTCAGTTATGGCAATTCTTTTAAATTTTTTCGTGTGCCTATTGAGACATTTTTATGTAATTCTCTTTTGATCCTTATCCCTCATTCATGTCTATCAACCTATCAGTGATAGACTAAATTAAATTTAGAATAAGGGAATATTACTATTATCATCTCATGGTAATAAATTCAAAATAAGTTTGTGGAATTAACTATGCAAACGTATGATCATGAAAGTTGTAGTTTAGTTTCCAATTAAATTGAAAAATTAGTCTTAAAAGTACACTTTGTTTTTACATTTGTAGTGATTTTGATAACCGAACTTTCTATTGCTTTTGTAAAATAAGTTTAATAGGAGAAATTGAATAGTCAGTTTTTTATGTTACTTTGTCCGAGCCAATAGACGAAACTTATGAAGACCTCCGTTCTTTTTCTTTCTTGGAAATGATGAAACAATACCGATCATTAATGTCTCTGTCCAATGTACTTGTGAATGTAATCTTTCTTGTAGTTTAATGGTATCTTAATCCAATCGACAAAATAATTATTATTCTGATTGTTGGAGACTCGAGACTGAATTGCGGTCTAAATTAAAAGACCTCTAGTCTCAAGTTTTTACCCCTTAGTAAAACTCTTTATTTTGCAATTAGTCTCCAAAATCTTAACAGAAATGATCAAATAATTTCTTTTTTATTTTACAGATTCTTTCACAGTCCCTTTTCCTTTTCATTATGTGTTAAGTGAATTCTGACTTTGGCCATCATGTTTTTCTATATCCTCAGGCCTCTTATCCGAATTATAGGCGATCGCTTTCCATGGCAGGTGAAGAGTGCCATTCTATCTACTTTGAGCATTATAATAAAAAAAGGTGGAATGTCTTTAAAACCTTTTCTTCCTCAACTACAAACCACGTTTGTCAAGTGTCTGCAAGATAATACGAGGTTGGTGAGCTTACTTTTATTGATCATCATTCATTATCTTTAGAGCCTTTACCATATGAAGCTAGAGCGTCCTTGACTATACATTTATGATTTATGTACCTTGAAGAGTTGATAGCAAACTTTGCAAATGGCTGTACAGCTTTCACTACTTTTTCCACCGTCTTTTAGTAGCTGTTGACATTGGAGATTATGGCTGATATTGGAAATGTATACTAGTAGTTGTGGGATTAATCCTTTCTATACAAGTCTCTATTTTATTTTACTTATAGTTATAGGATGATCTGTGTTCAGGACTGTTCGATCCAGTGCTGCATTTGCTCTTGGAAAACTAAGTGCTCTTAGTACGAGAATTGATCCTTTAGTTGGTGACTTGCTTTCTAGTTTACAGGTGACTCTTATTATCTATGAATATTTCTACTAGTGAGTCTTAAAATTTGTCTTTGTCACTAATTTTTACTGTTCAGGCTTCTGATGGTGGTGTCCGTGAGGCAATCTTGACTGCCTTAAAAGGTGTCTTGAAACATGCTGGGAAGGCTGTAAGTAGTGTAGTGAGAACTCGTGTTTATATCTTTTTGAAGGATTTGATTCGTCACGAAGATGACCAAGTTCGCATATCAGCTGCAAGTATTTTGGGTATTATGTCTCAGGTATTGTGCAGCTTCTAGGCATATCATTTGTTGTTTTTTCCCTTTCCAGTTTTTGGGTACATTGTCTTCTAGATGAATTTTATTATACTTAAATTGTTGACTTTCAGTCATCTCGCTGAACTGTACATTTTTTATGCATTTTCAATACACCCAATCGAACTTCTACCTTCGTTCTAATAAGATTTGAATCCACTTGTTGGTCATAAACGTGCCTTTTTTTTCTTTAAAACTTTCTTGTGATTGATTGTTTGGTAACATATCGAAGCCATCATAGGTTGGTCTAGTGATAAGGAAGGGCCAATGTAAATAGTAAAAGGCTTAGAGGGAATGGGTTCAAACCTTGATGGCCACCTACTTAGGATTTAATATCCTAAGAGTTTCTTTGGCAACCAAATGTAGTAGGATTAGGTGGCTATCTTGTGAGATCAGTTGAGGTGTGTGCAAGCTGGCCTGGACATTCACTGATATTTGAAAAAAAAAAAAAATACATACTGATCTACTTTATATATATACATTGAAATTTGAAAGTCCGGCTAGTCAGCATGTGCATTTCATTATTTGTAACTAACTTGAGTGTCCCACACCCATCATGAGTCATATTTCTTTTGTTGCAATTGTTGTTACTTATGGCTTTTCCGCTCAGTATTCACATCATCTTTGCTTCCATCCCTCTTCTCTTATATCCAAACTGTAACCTAGGCATTAGTTGTTTACTGCCTGTTAAAACTTGTTGCACCAACGTCTGAAAATTTTTATTGTTTTTGGGCATGCAAGATGGGCGTGATATACATGTTTTTGCAAATTCATAAGAGACTGATAGGCCTTTATTACCTCTGTTCGGTGGCTTTGATAAATGTCCCATGTGCTTGATTTCAGATCTTACCGTCGTCTACTAGGCAGTTTATGATGTGCACTTGACTACTATTGTTTTTGGTGTGACTTTTATATTGTTGGTGTTGCAGTACTTAGAGGACAATGAGCTGACCGACCTGCTAGAGGAACTCATAACCATGGCCTCTTCTAGCTGGCATTCTAGGCACGGGTCGGTGCTGACTGTTTCATCCATGCTTAGGCACAAACCTTCTGTCGTTTGTCAGTTTACTATGTTCTCCTCTATTTTGGGTTGTCTTAAAAGCACGTTGAAAGATGAGAAGGTACTTCTATTCTGTCATTGTCTATATTTGGTTGTAATTTTGGTTAGCTAACGATCTTCTGTTCATACAGTTCCCAATCCGTGAAACTTCTACTAAAGCATTAGGCAGGCTTGTGATTTACCAAATTCAGAGAAGTCCGACATCGAACGCTGCAAATCTTGATATCCTTACATCCCTGGTGTCAGCACTGCAAGATGATTCCAGTGAAGTAAGAAGGAAGGCTCTATCTGCTATCAAAGCAGTTGCAAAAGTAAGTGATTTGTTGTTGATTCCTCTTCAGTAAAAAATGTTACTCTTCATTTTGAGCCGTAGTCTAATACATTGTGGGCATTACAAATGTGGTGGATTGCAGGAAAGTCCTTCATTTACCGTGACTCATGCTTCGCTTATTGGTCCAGCACTCGCAGAGTGTTTGAAAGACGGAAGTACTCCTGTAAGGCTAGCTGCAGAAAGATGTGCTTTGCATTGCTTCCAGCTGACAAAGGGTATTTGTCTGTGTTTTGTTGTTTTTAATTCCCTTTGTATGATGAAATTCTTTGATCCCTTGATAGATCATCAATGTCTCGATCTTCAACTATGTATTGTTAAAGTCAGTTGAAACAATAACTTCAATAGGAGTAGGTTTGATATTTATTTTTTTAATGTTTTTTAGGTAGTGAAAATGTTCAAGCGGCACAAAAATTTATCACAGGTCTTGAAGCTAGACGATTATCAAAGTTACCAGAGCATAGGTATGTCTTATCAATAATATTAACTTCTATATAGTTTTTATATCTTGTTAAATTCAATTTAAAAGTTCAGAGAGCCTGAACTGATTATGTTTATTTTTAATGTTATTTTATTTGAATAAGTATTAGGAGCTATAGATGTACATAGTTCTATTGGCAAGGAGTTTTTTTGTTCTTATTTGTTTTAGCTTTTTCATATCGTTGGGTTCTTTTCTTGCCTGCTTCGTTTTCTCGTCCTTCAATGTTATCATAAAATGACCCATATATTCTTACTTCCTCAAATCCCAATTGCTACCCGCCATACGTTCATGAACGGTCATGGAATCATAAATTTTGAAGCTGTCGTGCATGTGATCTAAATTGTTGTCGAACTAAACAGATATATTAAATAATTGAGTTAGCTTTCGTGAAGTTGGTTTACAAGTATGTCGTAAACTGATTTACCTTTTCCCATTCTATCCAAATCTAATAACTCATCACATCTTGAGGTCACCAATACCTAGAATTTGTCTCCTATTTAAATGGTCTAGTATTTCCCTTGGAATATATACCTTTGTTTTCATGTGGTTGTTACATGTATAATAGTACTGGTTAAAGCAAGGCGTTTCTGCCATTGTTTGGACATCTTAGTCAAAGCTTTTAAACACTTTTGAAATCTTGGTCAAATCTTTAATAAAAAACAAACAGGTTTTTTAAAATTACGTTCTTTTAGTTTCTAAAATTTGGTTTGGAAAAGTGGGTTATCAAATTGGTCTTTAGATAAAACGTGTTTTCTAGACTGAATTATTATTATTTTTTTATTGCTTGTGATTGGAGGTGTTCCATTCCATGGCTGCTTTAGCTAATGATGAACTACTTGTAAATACAGCGATGATAGTGAAGACAGTGAGGCTGAATCTGCAAGTGGCTGATTGATTTGTGGATGGATTTTTTCCTTCTCTACCATTAAACAGGAATTGTGGACCAGAATTTATACAGCACTTGCTGTTTATGGAAGTTTTTCTTATCCGATACGCGAAAGGCCAACGACACCCATTTTTCTCCTCTGGGTGTGAATTTTATGCTCATGTAATTAGCTCAAATACGCAATGCCTGTGTTGTAACGTGTATAGAATGAGGGAGGATTCAGATTTCTTATGAATTTTTTCTGATATAATGAGGGATACTGATTTCATTATAGACTTTTGTGGAAATTTGAGTTTTTGGAAGGAAATTAGAAGAAAGAAATAATGTTAGATGAATGGGTTGTGAAATGTGTTTTCAACGTGTATTCGTGATTATTTCATTCCTAAAGACGTGTTAGCAGTAAGGGTGTAATTAATTCGGGTTGGGTTGGTTTTTGGAGGAAACCGAACCGGCTTGGACTCGAGTCGTTTTGCTGTCAAATCAGGTCGGGTTGATGCTCTTTTTTCTTTCCTTCTTTTTGTGGCCTGTCTCTCTCCCCTTCATACTTGTGTCATTGTGTGGCCAAAGTAACACTCATGGACCTTGAATCTAATCTAAAGCGTACAAATATCAAATAAAAAAAAGAAAGAAAAAAATGTCTATTCATCCATGAAACCCCACCTCAAAAATCAAAATTCACTTGTTCAGATTTCTTCATATCTTCTTTTTCACGAAAATCTACAAAAATTACGTCAGATCTTCCTCTATGCTTCTCTCTTCCCCACCACAACGTCGAGCAGCACCGCCTTTGCTGCTCTCCCTGCCCTCGGATTGCATCTTCTTCATCAAAACTAACCTCCATGAAACCCACTTCATAATCAAAATCCATCTCACCATTGCCTCGCTGGTGAATCTATTTGGTCGTTGCTGCTGTTGTGGATGTCTTTTGTTGTCGATGGGTCATGTTGCAACAAGAGGGAGGGACAGAATTGAGAGAGTGAGGTAGGGTTACAGTGCCATGTTATTATTGGAACTCACATTGAAATAATTTTTTTATTTCAAGAGTTATGTATATTGCGAAAGAAAAAGGACCCACAACCTAATGTTCGATCATGGTTTACCTTCGTCCAAACCAAGTAATCTCTCTCCATGAGTTTACTAATGTTGCTTCGACATCAGGTCCAGATGATTGGAAGTCTGCTTTCGACTTCTATATATTCTTCGATGGCAATCTTATTTCATGAGATTCTTAAAATCAATCTATCATATCTTGAAATCAAGTAGAAAGGTTGAATGTGGATGCCTTACTACTGCTCCTGTTTAATATAAGGATTGTGTCACAATCTGATGATGAAGCCATATTTCTCACCTTTCGTTGTAGAGATTATGAAATTGCCAGATCCTTTTCTGGCTTACTCTAAAAGAAAATAATAGTAGAAAACAACGAATTAAAAAATGCATAATAAATTTTAAGCTCCCTGTCTCAAAGATTTATTTCATTTATTTATACAATTGACAAATGAAGGCCGTTGGGTAGAGAGAACGTGAAAGCGAGAAATGAAAATGTCATTTATAAAAAAGAAATATATCAAACATTTTTTCACTGTATTTATTGTTTTTGAAAACATAAAAATAAAAATGGATCATGAACAAAATATTGCCTTAGCTAACAAAATTATAAGAAGGGCAATTTTGGTTTTCATTATAAAATGGTAAGAAAGAACACAGCAAACAAAATTAAGAAACAGCAAACCATACGGTATGGTTAAATTTGTTTTTTCCAAAAAAAAAAAAAAAAAAAAACTTTAAACAAATTTAAAATGCTAGTAGAAGCAACAGTCGGTATCGATTCTTGACATTTTTGCATAGGTCACTATTACCTAATTGACATATTTAAGAAGTTTGGTAAAAAAGAATATAAAGATTTGTGTCACAATCGGATGATGTCTTGAGTACATTTCTCTTCCCTTTTTGCAATATTATAGATTATGATTGTCAAATCCTTTTCTTGCTTACACTAAAGAAACAATATTAATGGTAGAAATTTTTTGAAGTAGCTTAATCCTTTAGTGAGAGGCCAACTTGTGTTTCTGACTTTTGCTTTCATATATATTATAAACTAGAAAGGCCAATTGCACATCCTTTTTTAAGCTCTGATGGCTTCACTTGTAGGATGCTTTTGAGGCATTTCCAACCAATTTGTTTTTGGTTTTTTGTTTTTAAAAATTTTAGTATCCATATTTATCTACTTTTTAAAATTGTTTTCAAAATCTAAGCTACATTTTTAGAAACTATAGCGGTGCGTTCGATAAACATTTCTTTTTTAGTTTTCTATTTTGAAAAATTATTTCTGCTTCCTCGTAATTCTTCGGTGTGTTTTCACCTTTTTTTTTAAACATACATATGAATTTTTAGTCAAATTTAGAAAATAAAAGCAGATAGAAAGCAGTAAATAACAAAATTTTTAATGTTTATAAGTTATAATTTCAAACACGAAAAAAAAATTCTCAAACGGACCTCAAATATAATTTTGTTTTTGAAATTTGTCTAAAGTTAAATTTTACTTTGGAAAATAATAAAGAACTTACAATACTAAAGAAATTTAGAGGAGGTAGGTATACTTTTTTAAAATAAAAATGTAAAATGAAACTATTATTAAATGGTGCCTAATGTATTAGTGATGGAAAAAAAATAACAAAATTTTGTTCATGATGTCAGTTAGTAATACACTATTTGGTCAACCATCCTACATAAATTATTTAAAGTATAGTTAAATAACATATACGATCTAAAAAAATATATAATATGAAATAGTATATTTATCAAACTTTTTATTTTCGCATTTTAAACTTTTAAATTTAAAATATAGAAATACTAAAAACATGAAAATATTGCTTTCAGAATTTAAACGATGTACATAACAGCATTCAAAAATATTTTTTTAGAAATAAATATGTAAAACATATATTCTATTATCTACAGTGGCGTGACAATATTTGGTGTTCACCTATTGATAAAAAAAGATAGACAAAAAAATTAAAGATAAAAATGGTTGGAGGCACTGACACGACCTACACGTGGCAAAAGCGGAGGAGAAAGAAGAACATAGCCGTTGTTCCTCTTCTCCTCTTTCTGACCAATAACACCTCGGAACTCAATGTTAATTTGGGCCCTAACAAAGGTCAGACCAAGTTATGTAAAGACTGAGTGCTCGAACCTTATTAAAGGTTGGGTCAATGCATTTAGAAATATTTATTACTGCTTGTTAATTGTCGGCCAAGATTTTACGGGGTCGTAGAAAGTGACAGGTAAGTGGGGCGCACCAGTCTCCGCTTATAAATATAGAGACTCGCTCTGTACGCAGATATTCATTTTCTAATTCCTTGTTTTGAGAGCAATAGTTCGGACTATAACTGACTTTAGCATTAAAGTCTTTTCTTTTCTCTGAACAGTTCTACGCTGAGCTCTGTAAGTTCTCACATGCTTTCAAAACTATTAGAATTTGACTTAAACATTTGGCACTGCCTTGTAATGCGATTTCTTACAAATAATGTCAAATAAATTAGCTTTGTAAGTCCAATATCTCTATTTTCTCAAAGAAATAATCATAGATTAAAACCTCGATCGCACTTGACCAAGTAATATTTTAAAAAAATAATAGCAAGAAACCTTATAGAACCCTCCTAACCCAATTTTCTATTATAGATAGGTGATCTTCCCCTTTGATAACTCAGGAAAATAAAGATAGATTTAATGTGTGTTTGGCATTCTAAAGTGCTTACATATAACTAAAACTAAAAGTGGTTTTTAAAAAAATTGGTAGTGTTTGGTTTAAAAGGCAAAATTTAGTTACCTCAAAAATTTATTACGATTTAAATTTATCCTAACATATTTAGGCTTATTTATTTTCATGGACCCTGCGTTATTGCACGTGTTTTTATTTCAGTGATCTAAATTATCTCTACAAGATTTGGTGCGTGGATCATGTGCATGCTGATCCAGACACACACGTATATCAAAAAAAAAATTGTCTCTACGAGATTCCATCTTGTAGCTTTGCGAAATAATAATAATTTAAAAGTGGATAGAGGGCAAATTTGTCCAAATTTATTTTAACGGTCCAAAACATAGTAACAAAATCGTCCACATATTTGAAACCGAAAAGGAAAATTTAATAATAATGCTAATTCTACTCACCCAAAAAAAAAAAAAACCAATGCGAAATTAGGCCATTTTATGTTGAAAACAATTAATTATCAAAAGGAAAAAAATTGGCAGTTCTATAAAAATTATATTTTAAAAAACGTCAGACATTTTTTTTTACAACACAAATTTAATATAAAGGTTGTAAGTATAGAAAGAAATTATATTAAAAAAAAAAACTTGAATACATGATATGTAAAAAACCTTAAAAAAAAAATTTCAATTTTTACAACACAATTTATGTTGGAAAAGATTTAAAATGGGAATAAGAAACAAGAAACTTGTTTTTGTTGTTTCCAAAATTTCTATATAATTTTGAAATTGTTTCTAAAAATGAGAAATAATAAATATAAATGGTTTGTCAAAAGTTTAGATTTCTTAATAAAATTGGAAACGACAAACAAGAAACGTAAACGTTACTAGCCCAACCCTTAATTGCTTATGTTATAATTTATAATGGACAAACCAATTATAGACAACTTTTTCTCTTCCAAAAAATTGTTCCAATTGGTAAGAGTACGGAGGTTTGTTGTAAATCACGTATCATGAGGTCTTGTGTTTGAACATTTGGGTAAGCTTAAACCAAAAATCTTTGATGTCTCTAGGTAAAACTTGGGATGGGCACGGGTGCCCCAGTTTTACACAGGTATCGAGTTATAAAAAAATGTTATAGACCTAAATTTATATATTTGAAACTATATATTTGGACAATTAAACATTTACCCAATAAATTTAAACTATTAGAACTACAATATATATTTTTTTAATTAAACAACGTGAGGATGAGGATTATAATTTTTTGATCGACATTGTAAACTAGTTGAGCTAAGTATAGATCGGAAAATTGGATGAATTCAGGCTCACTAAAATGGTATCCAAAATTGTGAGGTTCTCTATTAGCCAGTTGTGACCTCAAGCAATTTCAATGATTCTCTCCACTTGTAATTGTTTTTCTTTTTTGTTTTCTTTTTTTGTTACTCTTTTCTCCCTTACCTTCCATCCAATAATTGAATTTCAACCTATGCTTTGTATGCTTCCCAACTTTCCTTTCTAGGACCACTCATTTTTTTTATTTCAATTTTCTTTAGAGAATTACATTTTAATAAATAAATTAATATGATGATGTTTATATAACATTATTTCTGTTATTTTTTGATGTGATGTGATGAAATAGTTTAGTTAAATATTTATTTGTTATAATTTTCTATTATATGTAAATTCTATTTTAGCATATGAATTTTTATAATTGTTTTATTTTAATTTTCAAACTTAAAAGAAAAATTGCTTTTAGCTCTAAAGTTTTATATATACTTAATCTATTTTAATATCTAAATTTTTTAACATTTTTGTTATAGTCGTTGAACTTAACACAAAAGATTATTCTAACGTTGGTGTCATTTTTTTTTATAATCTATTTTAATGAACGCTTAATTATCTAGATACGTCTTTAATTTATTTACTTTATTTATAATATACAAGTGTTTGAGGTCACATATATATAGCAAAGTGTTCGAGGCCACACATAGTAAAAAAAGTGTTTGGTTGCTAATGAATTTAATTGAGTTTATGTCAATGATTGACCTCTTATTATTTTTTATCATGTGGGAGTTAGAATTAATTCCCGTTTTCTACTCCTATCGATGTGGGGAGGAAAGA
Organism: Momordica charantia; assembly: GCF_013281855.1. NCBI lineage: Eukaryota > Viridiplantae > Streptophyta > Magnoliopsida > Cucurbitales > Cucurbitaceae > Momordica > Momordica charantia. Next base: position 28,998,977 of record NW_028275166.1, read on the forward strand.
AACCGTTGTATTCAGCTACAAAGTTTTTGTTCCCTTCATTTTTTTTCTATTCTCCATTTAATTATCTTATTTTTAATATCTAATCAAATTTGATTATGATTCTGAAAGTTAAATTTTACACAATGTAGTATGATTATCAAGACATTACTTAAATTTTAGACTAACTCTATAAAATGATCCCTACTAAGTAATTCTCAATTTAGGCATTAATTTTTTAAGATTCACAATTTTATTCTTAATGTATTAAAATTCTAAATGAGTCATTTTCAGCCACCTATTAGAAAAATCTGACGTATCATTAAATTATTATTTTATTAATATACTTGGACACATCATCGCTACTTGGAGGTTATCAAGTATCCAAATATGTCAATAAAACAACAATTATTGAATCATACAACTTTTTTATAACAAAAACGAAAAAAATTAGAAATCATGTAATACATTATTTAAAGGAAAATATTCAGCTCCCAGTCGGCCACGATATACATTAAAACATCAAAACCTCATTATTGTTTTAAACAATTTTCTATTTTTGCATTTCTCTTGGCCAAATATTTAATAGCGGTAGGCGCAACATTATATACCAAATTTTATTTTAATATATATATATATATAATTATAATATAGAGAGTGAAAAGAAAAAAGAAAAAAAAAATCTTGATGCCCATGTGAGATTGAGATTTCTATATAAAGCTTCAACTCAAAAACACTGTCCTCACCCCACACGATTTCTCTCTCTCTCTCTTCAAATTTGCGAGGCGTGAGCATGGCCACGCTTTCCTGCGAAGCATCCGATTTGGCAGGGCTGCTCCGGTCCACAGGCGCCGGGGCTGCGAATTCCAGCGCCGTGGCGTACTTCCTGTGCTCCAGATTCAACAGCATAGCCAGTAGCTTCAGCACCACGACCTACGCCCTCGATAACACCTACCTGTTGTTCTCGGCGTACCTCGTCTTCGCCATGCAGCTCGGCTTCGCCATGCTCTGCGCCGGCTCCGTCCGCGCCAAAAACACCATGAACATCATGCTCACCAACGTCCTCGACGCTGCCGCCGGTGGCCTCTCCTACTACCTCTTCGGCTTCGCCTTCGCCTTCGGTGCCCCCTCCAACCCCTTCGTCGGCCGCCACCTCTTCGGCCTCTCCGCCTTCCCCAACCCCTCCACCGACTACAGCTTCTTCCTCTTCCAGTGGGCCTTTGCTATTGCTGCTGCTGGTAAGTCCCTATTGAGATATTCATATATGGTCATTTATCCAATTCATCAATTTGAACGGTAATGTATTCATCACCTCATTTAAAGATATTCATCTCTAGGAACCACACAAATTTAAAGTTTAAAGATTAAAATATATTTTTTAAAATTTTAGAGTGAATTTTGGAGGAAAAATGACATTAAATCTTTAATATTTTATTCATGTCCTCTAAACCTTAAAAGGTGTGATACTTTAATGTTATATTGAATTTCTTTAACAGGAATCACAAGCGGCTCAATCGCCGAGCGGACCCGATTCGTAGCTTATCTAATTTACTCCACTGTCTTAACCGGCTTCGTCTACCCAATAGTTTCCCACTGGTTCTGGTCCGCCGATGGGTGGGCCAGCCCGACCCGACCCGACAACCGTCTCTTCGGATCCGGTGCCATAGACTTTGCCGGCTCCGGAGTGGTCCACATGGTGGGCGGCATAGCCGGGCTCTGGGGGGCGCTAATAGAAGGCCCACGAATCGGGCGGTTCGACCGGTCCGGCCGGTCCGTAGCACTACGTGGCCACAGCGCATCCCTAGTGGTGTTGGGTTCGTTTTTACTATGGTTCGGTTGGTACGGGTTCAACCCGGGTTCGTTTCTAACAATCTCGAGATCCTACAACGACGGCCGCCCATATTACGGGCAGTGGAGCGCCGTCGGGAGGACGGCGGTGACGACGACATTAGCCGGATGCACCGCCGCCTTAACCACGCTATTCAGCAAGCGTTTACTCGTCGGCCACTGGAACGTAACCGACGTGTGCAACGGTCTGCTCGGCGGGTTTGCGGCGGTGACGTCGGGGTGCGCGGTGGTGGAGCCGTGGGCGGCGGTGATCTGCGGGTTCGTGGCGGCGTGGGTGCTGATCGGGTGCAACAAGCTAGCCGAGAGGTTCAGCTACGACGACCCGTTGGAGGCGGCGCAGCTGCACGGGGGGTGCGGCGCGTGGGGGTTGGTATTCACGGGGCTGTTTGCAAGCGAGGCGTACGTGGCGGAGGTGTACGCGCCGGGCCGCGCGTACGGGTTGCTGATGGGTGGGGGAGGGCAGCTGTTGGCGGCGCAGGTGGTGGAGATAGCGGCGGTGGTGGGGTGGGTGACGGCGACGATGGGGCCACTGTTCTACGGGCTGCATAAGGCGAAGTTGCTGAGGGTGTCGAGGGATGATGAGATGGCGGGGATGGATTTGACACGTCATGGGGGGTTTGCGTACGTGTACAATGACGAGGAGGATCCGTCTGTAAAACCGGCGTCGTTTATGATGACGAGGATTGAGCCTACGGATGGGAGTCCCGCAGAGGATCATGGCCCCCCTTCGGCTCTAACGGCTGTGTGAATTGGGTGCATTTTGTTGAAACGACACCGTTTGGGAGGGAGCATGTGTTGTTGGATGTGGTGGGTGTAGTTCAGTGAAACTCCGGAGTATTTAGCTGACTCCTGGTATCACTGATTGTAAAAGAATTCAGAAAAGAAAAATGGAAAAATAGAATATTAGATCATAGATATACATTTGCTTACTTTTAACTTATAAAAAAAATTATCAATTCGAGTGTAGTTCAAATAGATAAGATAATATTATCTCTAAAATTGATGATTGGATCTCCACCTCATAATCGTTGAACTAAAAAAAATAAATTATAACTTATGTTGTTAACTCATTTTTAATTATTGGAACTTATTTTCTATTTTTTAATTAATAATACGTATGAGTTGATTTTGATACACATTTTGTTTTTTGTTTTCAAAAAACGTTTTTTTTTTTTAATTCTAAGTGAATTTGAGAAACAAAAATTGGCTAAAGGGATGACATCTAACTTATAACACAAAGGTGTCAATTTAAGTATATTTCAGTGGATAAAATACATATATTGTCATATCTAAGATCGATGATTTGATCCTCACCTTACAATTGTTGAACTAAAAAAAACGTTATGTTGTTAACTCACATTTCTAAATTTGATCAGGGATCTTTTGACTCACCCATCTTTGTCAGATTCAATTTTTGGATCGGATGTTTGTTTGAGTTGGTTGGGCTATGATACTACATTAATATTCATAGGGTTTCATCTCAAAACCAATTGGCAATGAGAGGAGTAGTCCACTTATATTATAAACCGTTATTGTTGGGTCCTTTATCTTATCAATGTAGAATCCTTAACAAGACTTAGTATCTAACATGTACTATAATATAATTTTTCAATGATATTGAATTATTATTTAGTAAGCTATTAATGTTACATCAAAAGAAGTTATTAAATGTTATATATATATCTATGGGATACATTAAGGATAATTGGGAAGTGCCAATATGAACCTAACTCGGCGATAATTGCTGGCATGTACTTCTTTCCTCAAGGTCTAATATTCGATCCTCGTATCCTTAAATTGTTGTACTAAGAAAGACAGGTAATTGAGAGGTCACCTGTGAAACTCAACGACTTGGGATATAGAGAATAATTTGAAGAATAGAAAATGTTGTCCGTTCAAGAATTGTTTCAATAATTTCTACTTATTTCAATTTTCATCTTTATTGAATCCATTTATTACATTTAAATCCCTTAACTTAAAAAAAAAACACCGTTTTTCCTAATTAGTTCAACTATACGTGGAAAATTGGGATCAAAATCTAACTTTTAAAACTAAAGAAAGTAGTTTATACTTTATCTATTTAATTATGCTCGAATTGGTTAAAAATATTGAAGCTATAATGACGTGGAATTAAATAGAAAAATAAGATGGATGTATCTTCAAGTAGTTTAAAAATTCCCAAAAAAAAAATTACATGAGAAAGAAATTTCCATTTTTTAAAAAATTTTATTAATTTTTCTTGCTACTCCAACCACTTGAAACTTATCTGACATAAGCCTCTTTCACTCACTTTTTTTATCCATCTGATTTGTATCAGTCCCTCGTATTTAAGCGCTCTCCATGTTTTCGATTTGTTTCTTATTTTCAATTTTTAAATATCATTTGAACTTCACTCTTGTTTTTTTTCTTATTTTTAAGAAACAATTTCTACATTGCCTGCAAATTTTAGAAACAACAAAATAATTTTTTTTTGTCTTTTTTAATTAATTTTTATGTCCTATTTTCTTTTTCAAAACATAATTTAAAACGTTTTTTAAATTCATAATAAATATTAAAAAATATAACATAAAAAACATATATATAGATAAGAATTCGAACTCAATCCCTTATGGTATAACATAAAATATTTAATATTTAATCTAAATAATTAATTTTCATATAAAAGTTTTACTTTTTTAATTTAAATTTTAGTCGAGAAGAAACAAGAAATTGATATCAAACACATTTATATCTCAATCTCAACCGTATTCTTTTAAATCCTAGATAAATTTCAAAATTTAAAATATTAGATGTCAAAAATATCTTCTAAAAATTATTAGTAAGAGCACTAATTTGAAAAGATAGAAAATTTAAAAAAGAAAAAAGAGTGAAAATTGTTATAAGATCATGAAACTACGCAAAACCACTATTTTATTTAATTCCATTTCTAGAGAGCATTTACACAATGTATATTCTCACTAATAAAATTGGCATAAAGTACATTTGTAAGAGCCAAACAAAATTGGAATTGATTCCTTTAGGAAATTTAAACCAATGGAGTTCAAGTTTTACATACAAAAAATGGGATACAATAAAGATTGCAATATCAATAGATTCTCTATCTTCATCACATGATGCCTTTGGAAAACTACCAAGACTACTTGCATGTGTTTTGTTTGCTTGATCATGGGATGGTTACTTTGAATTTGTAGGGGCCGTTTAATTTGCGATTTTTATACCCAAAAGCTGAAATAAAAATCCACCATAAACAGTACATAATACAACTTTTGCTGAACTGACATAGAATTTATGCTTGTTCCTTTGCCATCAGTTACAAGAATACACACCCACATGGTTTGACTAGCTATAGCAAACACTTAGAGAAAATTACTACTTTTGCATCATACCCATCCATTCTTCGTTGGAGTTCTAACTTAAGCATTGGAGTGCATTCAGCAAAGCACCGCATCGATGCTACATTTATGTGAGCGGGCTTTGAGTTTGAAATAATTTACAAAATCGACATCAACACCAATGATTTACAAGTTTCCATTTTGGTTTCTGAAATAAATAATCTTTACTTATTTAGTGGTGTTTGAAATTAAATAATTGAACGATGAGACGATGAAGGAAAACTGATGTCTGAGTTTGTGATGTTATGAAATTCGTTATCTCTCTCTAAATAATGTTTCGAAAATAGAAATTGAGTTATAGGGTTTAAAATGGTTGGAAGTGAGTTTTCACCTAATGCGTGGCACATCTTGATTTGAAGAAAACTACATGTGACATTGAGTTCATAAGATCAAGATTATTCATTGCCTCGGTCTTAACAATTATTACCGAGTCGACGTTCTAGGTAACCGAGCCGACCTTGTCTTCTTTCGGTCTTGTTCCCACACCATTCACAACAATATGCTGAGTTTCACAATTACCTTAAAGAGCCGTTAGAGCCCTGTCGGAGAGCCTGCCTATAAATTGAGGCCTCCTCTTCTATCCCAAGTACGCGAATACTGTTTTCTCTCTCAAATATACCCTCGCTACTTTCTAGTTCAGGCGTTGGAGTGCCTTCTGTTTTGTAGGTCTCCTGCTCAGCAAGATGAGATCATCTTCCATCTGAGTCGAAGCTCGCAAACTTGGTCATTTTTTTATCAAACAAAAATTGAGGTAAAACTACCTGACTCTATCCACAAACTACATCAAATAAAGCCTTTATAAGCTTAAAAGGAACATTAAACGAAGCCTCAGAATAGCCGAAGTCTTCGAATGAGGTCTGAGAGAAAATTCAGACCCCATTTTTCTTGATTTGAGTCGTTTATTTCTTTATTTGGATTCTTATATAATTATTTAGAGAATTCATATAAAACAAAATGGGCATATAATTTTTTTAGAGGATTTTACAAGAGAGTAAAAGAGACATATCTCAAAATTTTCCATAAATTTTGGGCTTAAACAACCTGCAAGGATTCATTCCATAAACTCTACCTAGAAAGAATATTGTATTGATAAACTTAAAAATCTTCTTTATTTTGATTCATGAATTTTCAAATTTATATTGGTCCCTAAATTTATAAATTTCTTTTTTAATCACTCAACTTCTAAATTATTATATTTTGGTCGTTAAACTTTGGACATGAATTATTTAGTCGTTAGTTTTTTTTTATTAATTATTTAATGTAAGTTTGAATCTAATTTCAAGCATGATAACTAATCTACCACATGTGGCTTCAAATGCCTTATCCATGTAGTCATTTTTATCATCAGGTAAACGAACAAAGTATATACCATGTTAGATTTCTTTTAGATAATTTTCAAAAAATAATGACAAAAATTGGCATGTCCAAAATTGGCCTATGCTTACCCCATTTACCCAAGCTTGGCCTTTCCCCATTCCTTGCATGTCCAACACTATCGGGTCAGCTCCTGAAGGGGTCTTAAAGCTAGTTTTGTACCATGTCATCCGCCTTCCAATAGATCTTTGACTTAATGCGCTCCATTTTGTTCTTTGGGTGTGAACATAGGGTTGTAAAGTTTCTTCATTCCTCCATTTAATCCAACCTTATAAGACCATAAATTTGATGACAAATCCGTTGTGACATTTTCGTCTCCAATTAGATAAATGGGACCTCCTTCAATTCCGGTTGACAATGTATCATAAAATGTGTCGTAGTTCTTCAGTCCAACAGTAGCACTCAAAAGGGTTATGACGTTGGTTCCCAATTTCAATAGAATGAGTTTCTCAAACACAAAACTTTGCCATCACTTCTCCATTGTGACCCGATGTACCTTCTATTTACGTAAACTTAGCATGAAGCACATGACCCTTTGTATTCACTTGCAATGATACATTTTGGAGGGAAGATGTTGCATGGGTCGCCACATTAGTCATATACCACAAGTAGTAGCTCACATCAATAGTGGTTCTTTTTTTGTTCCAAAAGAAGATTTGCCTTAAATGTACCCTTCCCTTGTAGAGTGTCTCTCAAGGGTTCTGGAGCCCAAGTCCACGAGAGTTGTGCATTTTCCTTCTCATTTTGCTCCTTAAATATAGACGTTTGAGAATTAACCTTTGCAGTGTTGTAAGCCTCATTGTTGCAACCATCAAGAATGCTCACAGACTAAGTTGACACATAATATTTTCCATCTACCTGCAAATCTAAGTTGACACATAATATTTTCCATCTACCTGCAAATCTATGGTGGCATCATTGCTGCGATCTATATTGCTCAAGAAGCAAAACCTTTCTCTCGTTGCTTGGTTAGAGAATTTTGTTAAAGTAACCGAGCTACTATATGTTTCGTCTGATCGGGTGGCATTAGTGAAAACTTTCTCTCCGAATTTGATCGATGCACGGAGTTGTTTGAAATGCCCCCATTTGGGTTTATTCAAGTTTCCATATTCGTCAAGTGGCGCATTGTAATCATAAGATGTAGTAATGAATGGACCTTCTGATGTTCTCCCAAAGTTGGTGCCTCCATGATACATGCAATAGTTGTTAAAACACGCCACCAAAATTGTGCCACAGAAAATGCTACATATTCTGCAGTTCTATAGGGGTCTTTATCACCCCATTTCTCGAACCATCCCACCCAAATTTCAGTAAACATTTTTGGGCTCTTAGGATTGTTAGGAGTAAAATTATCACAGTAGAATCCATTACATGTATTTGTCATCGGTTGTGGAGCATCACTCTATTGGCACATGATCCATGGAACGCCAATAGTGAGAGATTCGGTCATTTGAGCACACTAATTGATATATGTTTTTCCTGCATTTCCAATAAGGTACCATCACATTTCCATAATCATTCTCGATTTGAGCTAATATTACTGGTCCTCCTTGTGATGCAAAGAGGTTGGCTTGTTTACACATATTCACTATTTTTGTCGTAAAAGTTTGCATTTCATTCTTGTAGGCTTCATTGTCGGTTCGTAGTTTGATTCCCGGTATATTGTGCAACCACATTTGGAAGCCTCCATAGTTCCACTCGCACACACACTAAGGATCAATCCTCATAACAACATAAAGTCCAGCATCTCGGACAAGCTTGAAGAATTTGATAAAATCATGATTTCCATAAAAATCATAATTTTGTTGCTGAGGCTCATGACGATCCCAAAAACTGTTGTCTCGATTGCATCAAGTCCACCATCTTTAGCTTTTTGAATAAGATCGGCCA